>NC_135497.1:198199854-198442354 GCF_052857255.1 Amblyomma americanum | reverse complement strand
TGGAGAACCTCCTCTTTTCTCAAACTTGCTCCCTGGGAGAGCGCTCTCAGCGGAAGCACCTTTATCTTCGTTAAACAAACGCCAAGAAATGAAGAAGTTTTAAAAAGTGCGCAGCTCTTATTTATATGAGCGTTTTTTTTTTGTAGTGGTCTTACTGGGTGACCATGCTGAAATTCAGTGGTCCCCTCCACTGCAGATGTATGAAAACAGCTGCATTTGTTAAGCTAAATTTATGCAATTGTGCAGAAGTGAAGTGGAGGTCCTGGATTGATTATGATGCATGCTCGCACTTTGGTGTACGGTATAGCTGTCCGATTTCTGGCAGCGTTAAAGATCGCTACACCTGGATTACAAACGAACGAAATCGGGATCAAGCAGATGTTGCCATTCGAAAAAAGTTGTCTTGTCACCTTATCCGCCATTATGTTCAATATATTAGCCTCCGACGCAAAATGTCTTGCAGAACGATAGAAAGCAATAAAACTATTGCTACGAAATAAAGTTAGCAGTAATATGTGGAAGCTGCCTGCTAGAGAGAACTATCATAAATATGAGGAAAAAATAAAGGCGCATGAAATGCTGTGGTGGCTATAGGGCAGAGTGTCTCGCAGATATCTTCCTTGGTTCATTAAAAGCCGCGAAGACTGCGGGGAACAACACTTAAAATTAAAAATAAAGTGACTCGCTGCTTCTGTTGAATGCGGTGAGAAATGCGGCAGTAAAAACAGCTCCCTGCTTACGGCTGAAAGTATTTCCACTGGTTATTAATGTTTGATCGTAACTTCAGCGATTCATGTGTTCAAAATACGAGCTACGTAACAGCCTTTCCTGAGCGCGAAAAAAAAGTGTAGCAATTAAACTTCAATAATTGACCAGTGCGTGTTGAATCTAATTTATTTACTTATCTATTTAGACGTCAGGTTGGTAAAGGAGAATGGTACCTACTGTAGCAGACGAATGACGGCCGTGAAGAAGAAAGGAGAGAAGCAGGTAGTAGACTCCATAGCGGCATTGTATGCAAAAGTCACAAAGGAAAGAACGACACCCCAATTCGAGCGGTTAGAAGTGACGTACAGCTTGATGCAATATGAGAGGGAACACAGGAGCGCGTGGCCGCTGCACTTCGCAATCAGCTGTCACCAAGAGGCGGCGAGCATCAGCGGCAAAAGCGCATTCTTAGTAAGCACGGCCGGCTCATCTTTCCACCCATGGCCCTGGTGCCGTTCATTCTTGTTGTCTGACGACAGCACCGCATTTCGAAACGTATAGGCCACGAGCTCCCGTGTTTCCTCTCACATTGCTTCCAGCTGTACATATAGAGCATGTCCACGAGTGGGCGGTTAAATCGCTTGGTGAAACCGCTGCTCTGTGGATGATAGGGAGATGTGGTTCGATGAATTATGTTGCTTTGGATGAGCAGGGCTTTGACAGCATAGGACAAGAGGCTTCGGTCACTAAGCAGTTCATGAGACGGATCATGACGAAGGACGAAACGCTGCAAAAGGAAGGGGGCAATGCCTACTGTGGTGGTAGCTGGGAGGGCGGCGGTCCCGGTATACCTCGTCAGATGATCAACCGCAATGACAGCCCAACGGTTGCCGACCGCTGTGTACGGTAGTGGGCCGTGGAAATCAATGCCGGTGCGGTCGAAAGAGCGTGGTGGGCAAGGCAGCGGCTGCAACTCTCCAGAATAACGATGAGGAGATGTCTTGCGACGCCGACAGGCGAGGCATGAGCGCAGGACAAAGGTGTACATGACGCGCCAGTAGTAGCCTCGCCGGATTCGGGCGTCTCTTGAAAACTCCCGCGTGATCACAATGTGGGTCAGCGTGGAAATAGGCGCATATTTGCGTGCGCAAGTGGCGACGTATAACGAGCAACCACTTGCGGCCGTCGGGGCTGTAGTTCCGGCGATAGAAGAGGTTATCGCGAATAACGAAGTGCGAAGCATGGCGGCGGAGAGCACGGGATGGAGAAGCAGCCGTGGAGTCAGAGAGAAAGTCGAGAAGAGAAGCGATCCAGGGGTCGGTACGTTGCGCTGAGGGCATGACGCTGATGGGACGATGGGTTAACTGGGACAACAGGAGCAGCGGCGAAAACAGACCAAGGTCAGCCAGGTCGAGCACAGACACACGCGGCGAAAGCAACGCTGCGCTGCTGAAGAGCGTGTTCATCTTAGTCTTTGTGGCAAATGTGCGTCTTCTTTACGATTTATTTATTTATTTATTTATTTTCTACGTGCTGAAAGCCTTATTTGAGGTCGAGGTAACGTAGCATGTCACAAAGAGAACAAGTTAAGAAAAATTAAAAGTGACGAGAAATCACAACTATATAACACTCGGTCAAAGCAGTGAACACCGATAGCCAGACGTAAGCGAAGGAAGCAAACAAAAAAACATGTACAGTGTTGCAATTTTTGAAATGAAGCGACTGGCAAACGCATCAATACTGCCAGTGAATTCAATGTCATCTCATTAAGAGTAGTAAACAATGATAAAATGCTCAGAAGTGAAAGGGGCGAGATAGTGTTCTGATCATAAGGCAGGGCATTGCACTATTTAATCGCTTGGGAAAAAATAAGAATATTTAGTGAATAACTATTAATCGTCATTCATTTAAATGTCTCACGTGTTTTATGACCTAGTGGTATAATGTTTATTTGTATAAAAAGCCGCTTGCACCCATTTTAGGTCATCGTTTAAAAGCAAAAAGGCACACTCGATGTGCACATACTTGGCGAGAGTATTTATACCTTGATCGACCAGCTTGATGCCAGCTTTAAAAGTAACAAGGCCTTGCTTATAGGATGCCTCAAAACCATCTTGAAAAATTCAAACCGTCCTTTGTTCTTTCGCTTTAGCGCAGCGGAAGGGCCAAAGATCGTCATTCAAAGGCGGAATGTTTTTGACTGTCCGTATTCAACCTAAAGGCTCGGTAGAAAAGATTTCACTTTAGATAAGGGGCCACAAAGGAAGACACTTTTCTGTTTTGTTCACGTCGACCGCCACTAAATTGAGGCTATAATCGCTAAAACCTGCTAACTGAGCATTACGTTTTTCCCGCATAATCTTGAAATTTCGACACTCAACAGCGTGAAATAGAAACAATGCATAACAAAGTGCAGATTTTGCGAGAATTAAAGCATAGAATTTTTGTAAGACGTGTTCGACGCTCCGGCAAGTTAGTGTCGGTCATTGTTAGGCATCATAATGGCGTAAACGGCGCCTTAAACTACGGGCTAGTGAAAACGCCTCTCCAAAAAGTTAAAGGGAGCGGAAAGAGTCACGAAAGAACTGGAAGTATAGAACTCTGCTTCCAATGCTCTCTTCCAATGCCGGTTTAAAGAATGGAATTAAAGACATCGATTAAAAAGACGACACGTCAACGTTCCAAAGTGCAGACTTCTTGCTGGCTCCTTTCACTGCATAGTGGGTTAACAGTATAGAATTTCATAACAGCATCGGATAGAAGCAACCCTTGAAGCGGAGTAGTTAAAAACTTTTAAAAGTGCATTACAGAGGATCAGTTCTTCATTTTTCAACAAAATTTGTTTCCGGAATCAAGATTAGCTTTAAATTTAATTTCGAAATTTATATGCGGAATTATTTGCGGAATTAAAACGGTAACTTGTACTGTTTTCAAGTGAATAAAATTAATACGGCAACAAAAGAGGCAGTACTAACATATCAGTTGTGCGCAGAGATGACTGGAGAAAATACCTCCAATCTGCGTTTTATGGCCATAATTGGTTATGCAATACTTTTGATAGTTTGTGCGACAGTTTCTGCATTTCGTTTGTTGTCCAGTAGGTTATCACTTTCCAGGGTTCATTATGGCGCCTGTTATGTGTGCCTTACAGCAAACAGCAGCAGTCAATGTACACTACATAGTTGAAGGTTAGGGGCAGCTGTCGAATGGTCTGAAGGGCATGAACTATAGGAAGGAGCTCGAGGGTGACGATATTGGGATTAATGAGGTAGGGGCCAACAGGGAATGTTTGTGGAGTAGGGGATGGTATGTGTCGGCATGGTATGGTATGTGTCGATTAGGAAGGAGAGGGACGATGAGTTTTAGCTTATCGCAGCCCCTAGTGAATTCCAGGGTGTGTTCACGTCAAGTAAAAAAAAAACCTTTGTTTTCTCGTTTCAAAATTATCCGTACACAATGTTTGGACCGGTAGCTTGCATGGCTATGATCTGGACCAATACATAACTGTTAGGGTGTACCGCATAAAGTGCGTGAGAACCAACGTTTCAACAAAATGCAAACAGAGTAAAACAACGATGTCGCTTCGAAATTTTATTATATGAGAAAAATACCTTCCAAGACAACAAGTCTTGAAATTTCTGCAAAGATTTAATTACATTGGTAGTGTATTAAAGACCTTCGTCTTCAAAAATTAAATTATTCTCTCGTAGTATGTAATGTTAAGGTTTCGAAGTGTATAGTTACCGTTAGCATCATGGCTTGTGTTTCAAACAGGCAAGATGAATAAACCCAATGGAATTGTAGAGTTATTGGTTATTGCAGTATTACGAGAACGAAAATTTTTCAGTCAAGCAGAGAAGAAAATTTAATGCTTGGAGATATTGAAAAAAGCTGCTGCTTCGACAATCAAGTGAGGAAAATATCCTTAGAGCTCGTTGTTGCAAGCGTTGTAGAGACATTAGATTTCTTCAGTAAGTATGTCCACATGACTCATTGTGATAACTTATATGACAATGAAATAATGAAATGTGCAAACTGCGTAATTTGTTTCAAAGGAAATGTTATCAGTCCTCGGTAAGGGCGTAGCAATCAAATAAAACTTTACCACACACACTGTCCATCTGCACCTTCCAGCTAAAATCCTCAAGAAATATAACTTCAATATATTTGAATAAACCCACATATTCAGTCACACTGTTATTTAATGAAATCGTAGTTTTACTTCAGGAAACATCCGTTCTTCTCAAATGAAAAACGCGACTTTGGTTTTTGCAGCATTTAACAATAATTTAGTCAGAAAACCAGTTGAAAATCGGCAATAAATATTTTCATATGTTTTTCTGCATTACAGAAAATGAATTGCCTGTTTATGTGAAGGCGATGCATAGATAAGAAAGCCGGCGGAATTCAAGGTTTAATCATCTACTTTTTCATTCCCAGCTTTGAGATGGGCTGCTTTCTAATCCTGTACTTCGACGTGTTTAAGTAATCGTTATATATTCTGCACCTCTCTTTTCTACAATTTCGCAGGTTATAGAAGCCTGCTACAAGGCTAGTAGTCAATCCCTCCTCCTAATTACTTGCACTTTGCTTCATAAAAATAAACCGCTTTCTTTGAAAGTGAAAAGTGATCAAGTTTATCACTACTGCAGGTTTTCATCCACAGGCGCTCATACTACCCATCAGACACGCTAATCGGTATTCTACCCGATTGTGCACGAAATCTTGTGCACGTGCAAGCCGCGCAGCGCTAGCCATGGAGCTACACCTCACCTTTTGTATTCAATGTCATATCATATAGGTATTCTCGCGTACTTGCCCATCTGGTATAGGCGACAGCAGTTATCAGACTTACAGCATCTGAATAAGTGAATTATTTTTTTTCTCGTGATTGAACTCATCAGGAAAATAAAAGCGTCATCATGTATGGACGTGGAAGACAAAGTCCATCCTTAAAATTGGAACTAATCCGTGCCTTCCTAAGAATGCGTTCAATGTCAGGTCAACTTAAGTAAGTGCATTATACCTTGCTTCACGCTGAGATCTTGAATTCTGGCCCCCGGCCGACTTAAGTCACCTTCTGCGACGAAAGAGAGTTTTGAGAGCGCTAAATGAGCAGCTCCGGCTCGCGCTGAGTAACGCGGCGCTATTCTGCGCGCTCCAAGTTCGTCTTATCACCTCCCATTTGCATTCTCGAGCGCGGCCACGAAGGGTCCGGACGGGGACTTTGTTCGGGGCTCAAATGCTGTAATAATAAGTTAGAAGGAGATTTCTTAAACAGCACTTTGATATTTACTCCGGTCTTCTGGAAAGACCTCGTAAATGACATGTACGTAAAAAGTTCACAGAAGAGCGTGCTTTCGTAGGCGCATATTGCGTGTCCTTTAATGTGCAGTACGGTCATTAATTCCCCGCAAAGCAAGCCTTCCTGTTCACATATCCAGTAATTTGGAGCTTTTCTGTCCTATAACACTTGGCTTTTATCGCCCCTGGCCCGAGTGGGCTCCTCCCTTCTGACACTCAGTTTGGGGAATAAAGAACCTATTCTGCATTTATGCGACATCATCAAACTGACAGGAAGAAATCTCGACAAACGCACGCGTCCATACTGTGAATTTTTATTTCGAATATTTTCTTTGATGAAAAGACCCGTTTTAATTATTGGCGATGTGACTGTTTTGGCGTTATTTTCTCCGCCTATTTTAGGATAAAAATTTTAAAAAGAAACAGCACTTGACAACAGCTGCCCACGGCCCGCAGTGTGCTATATTACTCCGCTAAACAAGCAGCGCAATAAACAAAGTCCAGAATTTAAATATTTCTCTCTAGTAAATAAATGAGAGGGATCACATTTATCACGCCTATACTTATGTCTACTGATGAAATTTTAGTTTACGTTATACAAAAAGCTTTATGGACGAACTTTTATCACGTCGAAACTATGTGTGGAGTTACGGATGTGGGCGGCGGGACTTCGCTGCAGACAGTCGCGCCCGACTACAACTATGCGGACGACAGAGCTGCAGGTTGCGGATTTATTCCCGCCATGTTGTTCTCCAGTTTCAGGAATGATATAGAGCTTGCATATGCATATTATTTCCACGCCGCTCACTTGCGGTTGCTTGAATTGCCTTGATCTTGCCTTGATTTTTTTGTTGTTGCTGCTGTCGCTCTCTTTTTCACAATCTTTAAGCGGCGATTATTGGGATGCCCATGGGCCGTAATTTCTAACAATAAATTTTGCTTTCCATTCATCTGGTCCTCTGTCGTTGGTTGTTTCTCCCGCCGAAGTCGGGCGCGCAAGATGGCGCGCTAGTCGGGGCATAAACACGCCCGTGATGCCACTTAATGGCAACAACGCGCCCCGTGTCCACGTCGCAATGGTGGATGTGCCCTGACTTAAGACCAGTGACGGAGTACGACGACGAATTTGACGCGTGTGAAGAGCTTTTTCGACGTTTTTTCCCTCGCAGGAAAGAAACTATGTGGGGACTGTGCGACAAAATGGCGAGGCATGGTCCCGATGCCAACGGCCGGACTGCGTGGAGCGGCAGTGGCGCGGCTAGACGCGGCGCCGCGTCCAGAACGGCGCCGTTCCTGTGACTGGTAGTTTGCTTCCCCACCTGTTTTTTTCCTAACAATACATGTCACGACCAATTGAAACAAAGACGAAATACTGCGTTGCAAGAGACTGTAGCAGTCATCTTTTTAGTTCAATTTGATTAGAGTTTTGGAGTCGAATAGCGATTTCTTTATTCCGACAGTCGTTTTCAGTGGGCCCAAAACCCGCATTCACAGTGGGCGCAACATGGGAATGGCCGTCGCCCGCCGACAGCTCACCAGATATACGTACGTACTAGGACCCTATGGACCATTGTTTACTTTGTATTGACTGTATATGTTGACTTACCGTGTTTATGTTATTTGCCTTTGTCATCCTGCTCAGAACTGTAGTCGATGACGGGGCCTTGTCAGGCAAAAGTGAATTGCCTTTTGTACCGTCACCTCAGACCAAGCATGTCCGAATAAGACTTTAATTAATCAATCAATCAATCAATCAATCAAGAAAAAGGCTTCTTAAAATGATCTGCAATAACCGCCTTCTTTCGTAAGCCAAGGCAACAGTGTACTTGCAAATTTCTTGTGCTCTGTCGAGCTTGATGTTTCGATTCTGTCAAAATCATTTCTTGCTGCCGAAGTCATAACATTCGCAAAGCGGTTGCTGAGAAGTTGCATGCGTCCGTTGTCTTCCGTCTGTTCAGAAAAAGGCATTCCTAAAGACAGTGCAACAGCACTAGCACAACGCCTGTGCCGATGAGGGGATGAAGACAGTTGGTGGTTGCTGAAGTCCAGTGGATACATCGTGCAAAAGGAAGCGATACCGTCCAATGTCGTAAGTTCTATAGACGTAATGTCGTTGAAAAATGCTACTATGTGAAAGTGTACATCCTTCGACATCCCTTCTAACCAACCGCACCTCAACCTGCGCAGGTCTTTCTTTTCCCTGCAGCTGCTGTCCCGGTCGCGCAGTTGCGGCCGTAGCGACCCGGCTCCACTTGTAATATAAATGTTCAACTTTATCGAGCACAGTAGCGATATATATTTTTTTCATTTAAAGCAACTCATGGGAACATTTTACTCTATTGATGCTCCCTATTTTATAATTATTTAATTATTCAGTTCGCCGCACAATCCATCATAACTGCAAACTCTAAGAAGTAGAGCCGGCTAACATGAATAACACAACATTACCGTTGAAGCCGCGCCTTATTCTGCTCTTCAGCAAAACCGAAATTCACCTAGCCACAGGTGCTTCTGACTGCCTCGCTGACATTGGTACCACGCTCGATGTTTTCGCTGAATCAACTACAAGTGCTGCACGTTCACTGGCTTTATCACGAGGATGAAATCCGTCAGTCTCCCAATTTCAAAAGGGAAAACCAATTCTCGCTACCACCAAAAAGTTCAAAATAATTTGTTGAGTCGCGCATCTTCGCCGCACTGACTTTTTTTTTCGTTTCTGTGCGGAAAACGGCATATATACAAGAAAAGCTTAATTTCATGGCACTTCGGTTGGAACAAAAATCATCACAGTTACAGAGGGGTTATTTCAGTGCGACTATGCATCGCCGAATTTAGTTTCAATGTCACATTTTGTCTTCATCAGCTTAGTGCTGCTCGCCTGCCCATACATTTCTGCCCGTTTCCTTCCCTGGGGTCTGCATGTTCTTCCCTGTATTTCTTGCATCAACTACAGGCTTGCATCGAGCGCAACAGGGCCTAAGGCCGAGATCCACTGCAGTTATCTTACGAAAGAGCGTTTTATGACTGGCAGGTCATATTCTCAGTCGTTGTGGAGATTGCGCCGCCTTTTTGTTCCCAAGCATCATCTAAAAAAAAACGAAACAGTTCAAGTCTGACTGCATACTCTGTACTACTGTGTATGTGTCCGTTTTCCGGAACGAGATAAACTGCTCGATAAAAGGGCCGTGCCCTTGCAACCGTTCACCGAGCAAGTGCACAATGAAGCCTTTTAAGGAACTGGTTTACTGAGGGCGCAAAATATGCTGTCTTTACAATCACATTAGGCGGAATAAGACAGGAACAGGGCAAGCACCTGTCGTATGTGTTTCTCTACCTTCTGTCTTGTCAGCTTGCGTACTATAGGTTTCCATGTGAGCCGTATACCATTTAACCCATGAAGCTATGCTTCCTACCCATATGCTTTGTCAGATGGCAGTTGAGTACGGCGGCAACAGTATTGCTCCAAAAATGTGTATAATTGCACTGCCATGTAAGATCGTACACTGGAGATTTATAGTCCCCAAGATTCTTTGCAGGATGCACACCACTCGTGGCTGTCATGGAAAACACTGCAGCCGTAGAAAGCGTGATACGTGAAAACTGGCATGTCACTGTCCAGAAGGGAGCCCATCGCAATTGAAAATAAGCTCTCAAATGGCCCACCGCATTTTTCGCGACAAGCTAAGTTCAGAAAGGCGTGCGGAAGTTGTTTCCCAAGCGGTTCATGCCGGAAATAGATGACAACAGTATCCATGCATACTGAGGATATTGTGTTCGCGTATGAGGCTGACGGCGAATCGCTTAAGCTTCTCATTATGTGCGATCCAGGGAGAAAGGAACGAAGCATGGAGGTGAACCACATCCCCTCCCAAAAGCCGAGTGAATCAATGAGCTAGCTATATTGATTGGACTTTCTTCTCGTATCACAGGGGAGCAAGTCTTAGACTACCCCATATCCACAACCGGAGCTTTAATCCGTGCCTAACGTGCTGAGGAAAAGTTCGAAGCTGGCCATTCTCCGAAAATGGCACAGCCTGATGGCAGTCGGGACATGTGGGCCTACTCGGTAACAATGCGAAGCCACATACGGCTGTAGAGAGAAAGAGTCTTCGACTGGTGACCAGCGCCTTGAGTGCATCCGACAACCTGCGTACTCAAACGGCCTCGTACCATCAAACTTTCACGCGTTAAGTCTTCTGAAGGGTGCGCTGAATGGTAAGAAGACCTTCGGAAATGATCAGGCTTCTTCAGTGCTGGAGGAGCTGCTTCTGCTTCTGAGATATTTATTTCTGCTGCCGTTTTTACATTCCGGTCAAGCGTTACTGTAAGAGCACCGAAATGAAAGAGTGCAGTCACAATTACTTCAGTGTTGTTTGTAAAAGTTTTTACCCCGCATATATAATTGCCGTTTTTTTTAACGAACCTTACACCAGCGCTCGTCAACTGGCTCATTTCGTACCGCTTTTGTATGGGAGCCCCGCGTGAGCACTTTATGCATGAGCGCTGCCCTGTCATTATAATTAGCAAACGCTCCAGCCAGCCACGAAATGCACTTAAATAAGTGGAGTTTGGTGAATCTGAAGTGGAAAATGAGCGTTCAGCACTGTTTTTCTTTTCCTTCCATTAACGATGATATTACTGCGGTCGTACCTTTTACAATGCTTTATATCGCAGCAATTAATACGCAGTCGCTTACATGCGCGCTAATCTGAAGTAGCTGCAGCTGATATAATAGCCTTAGACAGGTCTTATATTATCGGTCGTAAGAACCAAGAAACTCTACTGCACGGCCTAATTAAAGGTAGTGGCTTTGATGTCAGGCGGTCCTTTAATGTCGGCAACGTAGAATTCAATAGTGCTCGAGACATAATCGGCACTGTCTCTGGGAAGTTTCCGAAGTGGTTAATTAAACATGGGGCTATGTATGTTAACAGCTTGCTTTACTGAGCCCTTGGATTGGTTCCCAGGGCCTCTGTTCGTTCGTTTCTATAACTTTTTTTCTTGCATTAGTTTCCTCCTCTAATGCAGCCCTCATACCGGCCCTATGTACAGGTGACGTAAACTATTTAAAAGTTTTCGGTCATATGAACTTCTGCACTCCGTATGCAAAGCGTTTGCAAAGCATTTCCAAAGCGTGTGTTCTGAGACAAGCTCCTGATGTGTAAATAACAGGTACGTATGATGCACAGATAACATGAAATCCTGAACGCATCCTACTCATTTTCTCTGTTAAAATGGTTCTTCTTCCAAAGGGAAAGGGTTAATGACTTTCAAATCGGACTTTCAATGCTAAATTAAAAGAGAACGCCAACAGTGAGAGATGAAAGCACCTGTAATGAACAGCCAGGAACGCTGTGAAAGAATGTTCACGCAAGGATACACTCGATACTGAACAGTGAATGATTTGCTGAAACTTGAACTTTGAATCGCATGTGAAACGTTTTTCCCTGCCCTCGCAAAACAACAGGACAACGACGCCCATTCTGCGGCATGTCCCTTCCTCACCAACGCTGATGTACTCAGTGCATTGATAGAACTGCGAGGCAAAATGTGGGAAGAAAAAGACAAACGCATAACACGGACGAGACTGCAACCGTCCATGTTGCACATGTGTTTTTTTTTCGTCTACACCTTTTTTCCGGGAGTTCTATAACTGAGCCCTGAAATGAAACAACAACACAGAGGTTTATTTTCGATATATTCAAATAGTACGCAATTTTTTTGCAAGTCTGCCGCAAGTCACTGAGTTCCCACCTGACCTCTTCATAAACTGCGGCGCCCTTTGACTTTCGTTGCCTCCCTCAATAACCTTCAATTCTGCGTAGAACTGCATGCAGCGCTCTTATTGTGCGTGAGTTTTTCATTGTAGGCATTAATGTGAGATTATGCCGAGATCTAATTGACGCTAGCAGATTAGCCGACAAAGAGGAGATAGATGCTGTTATAATGGGAAAGCTAGCGCTTAAAGATAAAAAAACGTCACTGAATTCTTCATTTTTTTTCCAGCTGATTCAGCATGACACTTGCCAACGTCCACTCTGTAAGGCAGTACAAAGCTGGTACAATAGCAGAGCCGTAAAAAGCCTGCGAAGGAGGGTCGTTACTACTCATGATGCAATGCCACTGCAGTGCTGACTTAGTGGCATTGCGCTTCAATGCGGACGTGGTCTCTATTCGAACAGTGTATGGTCACCACTCTTGATACTCTCTAGGGAAAGTGAAAAGAAAAGAAGCGGTAATTTACCGGGCACTTAATGGCGGGGGAAATTAATGGCGCTACACGGGCCAATTGGTTGATTCATTTCGACATACACACAGTTTAACATAGCACAGGACGAACACTAATATAAATGCTATGGTATGGTGTGACATTGCATGGTATGATACGGTGCGGTGAGGTACGGTGCGGTACGGTGAGGTACGATGAGGTATTGTATGCCATAGCATAACATGGCATGCCAAGCTATGTTATGGTATGTTGTGGTATGTGTGGTTTAACGCACCAAAGCGGCACATGGGCTACGAGAGGCGCTGTAGTACAGGGCTCCGGATTTATTTTGACCTTAGGGGATTCGGTAATGTACCGTCTCTGCCAGAAGTAACCAGGCAGAGATTTTGCTTCTCAGCCGCATAGTGGACCCCTGGCGGCACGCCTAAAGACCAAACGGTCTCGAAAGGTGAGGCCAACGGTTCTCCTTACCTTACACACATTTATAGTTTAATTGTTACTATAAGTGCTCCTCTATACAGGGGAAAGGGGAAGGAGAGGCAGAGTGCAAACGGAAGGTGATGATGTCATAATCCAATGAGATGTCCACGGACACAATGGCTGGCAACCGTCTCTCGCGGAGGTTATAATGCATAACACTCGCTGTACATGTCTTTCACACATACAGACGCACGTCACTTACAAAAGGTTCAAAGGTGGGCCTCCATTAACACAACTTAGCAGACTCACGTATGATAGAGCTCCAGAGAAGGGCTGTTGACACATATACACAAACATGTCCCGGCGTCGTTCGCAGTGTAATTCATGTAGTCTATGCACAGTCGCCGCGACTGTGTCAGAGGTGGGTATCTAGCCTGTTTCACAAAGAAACCAAAGAACGGTCATCGCCGCGCACCAGCCATGATTTTCAAGTACCAGAGTGCCGTCTGCAAGGCATTTTCGTTTGGTGCTCAATTCTTCGGATTTAGTTTTTGCTTACCCCTATCAGTTAATGCAGGCTTTCACTATGACGCAGTATCCTTCTAGATTAGTAAAGCATTCGAGCGGAAGCCTCATCACAGTCTTCCACAGAAACTAACGCAGTTTAATATTCCTTCTGATGTTCTCACATAGATTAAAGGTTTCCACACGTCTCGAAAAAACGGTACACCATATTTAATAGCCCTAACTCTCCTTGACTAAATGTCGTGTCTGCGTGGTGTACCCTAAGGTAGCCTGCTCCCTCTCTTGCATTTCTGAACTAAATGAAGGATCTACCTAGCGCAGTAACATCTCGAGTTAAGTTATACGCTGAAGATTGTGTAATATAATGTAAGAATACTAATGACACTAACGGGCTGTCCGTTCAGTCAGACCAGGATGCAGTAAGCTCATGGTGTTCGTCCTAGTTAATGACAATAAATGTATCGGAAACAAAGCCTATGTCATTTACTCGTCGACATTTACTCGTCGACAACTTCGCATTCCAACCGCTTACATTATTCACTACAAATATCTGTCGCAGCGGGTCAGTGGATAGGGCGCTCGGATACAGAGCCGCAGGACCCAGCTTCAGCCACAGCCGAGGCAGCCACATTTCGATGGAAGCGAAACACAAAAGGCGCCCTTGTGCTGTGCGATGTCAGCGCACGTTACGAAAGCCCAGTCTGTATAAATTAATCCGTATCTCTCCAGTACGGTGCCCCTCATACCACACGTGCCACTTCTCGATATTAAATCCAAGAATTTAAATTTTTTTAAAACTTTTTGACAATTGTGTGGAACTACATTAAGTACCTTCGGATGCACCTTCAATTTGACCCCACATGACATCACCATATTAGCACTACTGTAGCGTCTGCTAACCGTGAACTCAAACACAATGCTTAACAAGTACCCATAAACGTTAAAAACGTCTCTATGGCATTCTAACCCGGCTAAATGACCAATACACCGCAGCCACTTTAAACGCTGACCAAGCTGACCTAATTTCATCACTAACAAGGAATTCATGCAAAACCGCACTATTGAAATTATCATCTCAGACTACTCGCGCTTTACTATTATCACCACTTCAAAGTAACCAACTGAACTGGAAAACTGATCATATCGTCATGAACGTGCTCGTTTCACACTTTTCAATATACTTTATCACCATCCTCACTTTTTCTAAAGCGAAATTTATTGCCCCAGGGCATCAATGATGGGTGAGGTGATGAATGTTGTAGTAGAGATTAAATGAATGAAAAAAGGTTAGCGGATTTGATGAAGTCCAGTAGAGATCGATGGTATGGTCCCTGCGTCCAGGCAATGTATGAGGCAGGGTTGCTTGGTGAAAGACCTGCTACCATCAAGTGCCGGATCCTTGTAGGCTTGAGAGCTGGGCAGTCCCACAGTAAGTGATGTATGTCGGCTTCAATGTCCTCGTGTTTACATATCGGACACCCTGGCCGAGGAAACAAATCTCGGTACTGAGTCCACTTCCAAGTGACGGCTGGTGTGAGGGCAACCCCGACCCGGAGCCTCCTAAGCGCAACCTCCTCTGCACGGGTAAGACCGCGGGGAAGGGTTACCGCACACGGAGGGATGAGAGCACGCGTGTGGCGCCAGAGGAGCTCCTTTCTTGATGAAAGGAGGGTAAAATTGTCCAAATGAAGGAGCCGAAGCGGAGATGAGTTTGTATTCGCAAGGTGGATCGCTAAATCTGCCTGGCTTTGATAGGTCAGCAGATCCCGTGGGACCCACTCAATACGAACTGGCTGCAGGATGTGTGCCGCGAGCCGGTGGATGTCCTGACATATCGTTGGACAGCGGCTAACACGTCGTAGCAACCGGACAACTTGAAGGGCATCAGTGCGGATGACAACGCGGGCCGCAGGGAGCATAGTTATGTCGGCCACAGAGCAGAGTGCTTCTTGAACTGCAACGAGCTCAGCACAAAAAGACGAAGGGGGTGCCGTAAGCTGAAACCAAGAGGTTTGGTCATCCCATGACGTCAATCCAAGATATCATCAGACTTGGACATCAAAGAACCAACTTCAGTGCCAACGCTAATGATCTGATACAAAACCGAAAAGATACAAGGGTGAAACTGCAGACGTCAAGGACAAAAGCGGACCTGAAACGCAAAGTTGCTGTTTAACATTGCATGATCACATGTCCATGTTCTCCTTTTAGTGCAATATCGTTTATGTTGTCTCACAAAAAATTCCCGGCTTATCTGCCACGAAACTCCCTGATTTCTCGTGAGTCTCGTGACGTCGTAAGCGCCATGTGACCACTAGGGGACTAATCATAGAGCACCGCCGAATCTGAAAATTTGAGTACCCCTCAAGAGAGAGAGAGGAAGACAAACGGAAAGGCAGGGCGGTTAACTAGGCAGCGCCCGGTATTCTACCCTACACGTGGGAAGTTGAACGGATTGAGAGATAGAAAGGGGAGAGAACAAAGGGAGATGATCAGTTTTCCACATGTCCGTTGGAGACTCCCTTAAACTCAAGTTTTGCCATCGGTCTGTTGTAAATATTCTAGGCTTACTGAATGCGCATTATGGAAGCGCATAGTGTGTTTCCTAGCCGCCATTTTTCTTCTGTTTTTTTTTTTTGTTTATCGCATGGACTGCTTGCCATTTTTTCCACTGCCCAGCGCAACTCTCGGTGGATAAAGATGCACGATAATCTGCCAGATTTTTTTTTTTTAAATATGCTATGCTGCACGAAAAGTGAACCTGGAACCTGCGCCGCACCGGTTCGGAACAGGTTCCTCTGAATCACTCCGGCTCGGGTTCAGTTCAAGGGAAGCGAAAAACATAAGAGTTCGGTTCGGTTGTGGTTCCGGTTTCGGTTTCGGGAAAACATACGGTTTCAGTTCCAGTTTTTCTCCTTATTTTTCTGGAATACCTTAGGCTACATGCTGGAATCCGTCCTGTTTTTGGGCTGTTCAAAGAAGCGTGATTTTTGCACGGATTAAGGCAATGGGAAGTCAAGATGATACAATAACAAATATTCTGAATAGCGGCCCACTATGTCCAAGATGAGAGGTAACGTAAGGTGAAGGATGAGGTTGAAAATGTTCGCAGTTTCCCAAGAAATTCACTAGCTGGTTAAAAAGAAAAAAGAACGACATTTTTACTCGCGTGATGGGCGTTATCGCCTTTGTAGACCAGCCGGAAAACCTTAACCTCGACGAGCTTCTTTTACGAGCGTCTGGCTTCTGTAAAGCGTATTTACAGCGGGACCATTGGATTGACGGCTCACTGCATAAAACACGTAATCACATGACAATTTCCGCAGAACTTCCGTATTGTCTTCACATCGCTAGTCCTCCCGTAAAGGGATAAATATGATCCTCGGTTCTACTAGTACGGGCCCGAAGCAACTTTAAATATGTCATTCTGCTCTCTTCACGGCAGTGGTAATACACCCATCAGACCCAATCCACAAAGCCATTCTTACAAGAAGAAGCGGTCAGTGTTCGATTGTAATGGCAGCGGCTATTACCGAGCACTAAAACTATGAGTGGGTGCCATTGTCTCCGAATGTGCCGATAAATAGCTTCGAAATAACGGCGGACCATCCGGGAAGCGGGATTGTTCAGTTCGGATGCCCTAGTGTTTAGGTTATATTCAGGGTCATTTTAGAGCTCTCACAACAATATCCCATTGCGACGACATTGGATACAGGAGGAATGGAGATATCAGTGCGATTGCTACTTCTCGGATGTAAAGCCACGCGCCCTACCTCAAACGTTTCTCCTAACAACAAAAGACATAACGACAATACAACCTCTGCCCATCAACGCTGAAAAAACAGCACTTTGTTTTGAGTGGCACGTAGCTGTAATCAGCGTAGACGCATCGCAACTAGGTGTATTCTCCAAATGCCAAACCTTCGAACAAAATAATGTGGTGCTCAAGCCACCGTGTTGCCATCGCTGGCCTCTATTCATATTCTTCGTATTTTTTTCACCTTGAACTGGCTGATGGTTAAGTACAACGATGGCCGCATTTGAAGAATGCTCCCTCGGCATTCTGTCTCGTAAAAAATTTACTTTCAAGTACGCCTTACATAAACAGTGCTTGGAGAATAAATCCTACGAAAAGTTTCCAACTGGACACCTTAAGCTGAAAGATGGTCACCCATTAACTCCTCCGTACGTAACCCTACCTTCAGGCAGCTCTGAGAGGTCCCTCTTCACAGTGGTAGCTTCGCTTTGCTCGTTATGTACCTGTCTTTCTCATTCGGTAGCTGCTCGCTCTTGCGAGGCGACCGCAAATGACTCGGGGGCAAGTAGAATTCTAGGGGAGAGGAGCTCCTGGACGAGAGGACTTTTACTCCTGAGGAGTAGAAACATCGACGTGTGACTGACAATTGCGGGATGTTGTATGCCGCTGTAATGAGTCCAGCACGCTTGCCTTTAAATTTGGCGATTATGGTGGTGTTTTCAAGAAAACGCCTCGTAGCCTTGCACTCAGCACAATGAACAGGTTTCGGCGAGACCGGCTCGTTAAGCCGTCTGCTTCCTTGCAACAGGCTATCATTGACGCACCGTTCTACCTCACCAATGCAAAACTTTGCACACGACAGCGGAATCTTGTATACCACTTGGCAGCTGCAGCCAGCATATTTCTTCCGGTGTTTCTTCCCTCAGCCTTTCTTCCTAGTTCTGGGCGGAAAAAATATCCGCACGCCTACTTCTTGAGATTGTGCGAAACATTACGCCCATATGGGATATATGCAGTCTTTTCTGTGGGTGGCTGGTTAACGTTGGTGAGCGGGTCTTACAATCTGCGAGCAACGATCCGCTGCGCTCAACATCTTTATCGGGATTCCTACCGCCCCCCCCCCCCCAAAAAAAAAAAAAAAACACGGCGTGCACAAAGTTTCGCACGATCTGAAGAAAAGTGAGCAAAGTGGGTGTGAGACTGCTTTTTTCTGCCCGGAACAAATTGGGACGATTGTGCAATAGAATGAACCAAGAAGAACGAAACGAAGCCTGTGGGAAGGAAAGAACCATCAGATGTGGTATTTTGATTGCCGTTGCAGAGTAGTTTACAAGATACCGCCGTCACAAGGCCAAATTTGCAATGGCAAGATAGGTTAATGCGTCACTTATCGCCTACTCGATCAAACGAACGGCACAAGGAGCCAGTCTCGCCAAAACCCGATTAGAGGGTACGCTTTTTGTTTGAGGTGCCCACCGTGAAAGAAGCACTTCAAGCGCCATTCTTTTTTCTCAAAATTAGCCAGCGACAGATACTCTCGCCTTTTACTATCTCCCGTGGACGGCGACACGGGCGCCTTTAGCGTTTCGCCTCCATCGAAACGCGGACGCCGCGGTCAGGTTCGAACACTCTAGCTCAGTAGCCGAGCGCCTAACCACTGAGCCACACCGCGGCGGGCGGAGCCCTATGGGACGATATTGTCAAACTATCAAACACAATTATTTGTCGGCACCTTCCATAGAGCGCCGGGCTTCCGAAGCGGGGGCCTTCCTGAAGGACCCGGATACTTGCGCAAGATGTTGCTTAAATGAGTTTCAAGAAATTTTTTGCCGTGTATTGTGGGTATCTGGTGACGTTTTTTCCGAAGATAACTTTGCCAACTCCATATAAGTTGAATTTCACTTATAATAACGCTATTGCGAAGTCGGATACGTGGAGACCAACTTACGAGTTTTCAGTGCTGAGAACATCAGTCGAAGTCAGCCATGAAGTTTCCAAAAGACGCAGAACAGCCTCTTGAGGGAAATGATAAAGGAAGGAGTGAAAAAAAGGGAGAAAGAGGTGCTGTAGTGGAGGGCTCCGTCGCAGTCGCGGCAAGCAGCAGCACCTCTTTCTCTCTTTCTTCTTTCACTCCCACCATCCTGCCTCCCCCCACATCTACCGCTGTGCTGCGTCTTTTCTTTCCTCCCTGTCCTCCTCGCCAAGCCAGCTGTGGTTGTAGTTAAGGTGTCCATCTAAAAATGTGAGCGTTACTGCACCATTTCCTTTCATCAAAAGACCAGCCAGTTATGCGCCTTTCGTTTCCTCAAAACCAATGGGGTCTAAACCCACCGTTCCTTTTGAGAAAATAAAAGGCGCATAACTACCTCAATGAGTGGGTGGACACCACCACCACATCACAGCGCGATTGAGGTGTCCACTGACCCACTGAGCCAGTTATGCGCCATTCCTCGAAACCAACGAAGGTTTAGGCTGCGAATAAGACAGCAGTCGGAGCTAGACTATTTGCTTAATGCAAGCTGGCTCTGGAGTCCGTGAAGTGTGCCGGGAACGTGATCAAACTGCGGACCACAAGCGGAAGAAGGCATAGTATGCATGTGAGCGTATAGACGCTAAAACCGGCTTGCCACTCCAGACCACTCGACCACTAATGCCAATCAGCTTTCTTTGGTTAATGCTCTAAGCCTAAGCCGGTAAGCTTAGATCTAATATTTTGTCCTCGCTCTGTTTCCTCCATATATGATGTCAAGCCTGTAACAAAAAATGATTTGGTTGTAAGTGCAGTTGTCTCCTCTCCTCTCCCGTTTCTTAGCACTGTTCCCATCCTACGCAACGAAGATTAACCAACCAGCGCGTGTCATCCCTCTGCTTCTACGATATCTTACCAGTTTTAAAATACGGCTTCTTACAAAGAAACGCACGCGCTTCTCTTGCTGCAGTCCTGTTCTTTTCTTTTCTGGACGTTGCGCGACGACATCCAGAGCTAGATACAAAAACAATATAAGAGCACCGAACTGAAAGCGTCTCACATATAAAAACCTAAGCAGCATTGTATATTGCGCGGTTAAAAAATACCGTGTCAGTTTATTCTCGCAAACGACGTCTTTTTCTTTTCAAGTTCTGGCCCACATTTGCTGGAACGCAATCTATACGTATAAAAGTCGGGTTTGAATAGACAACAAACGCTTGGCCGTAAAACCACGGCCCAACATCGGAACGTGAGTTCATATAATATGTGTTACCAAACGCCTTGCCGCCGCTCGCGACAGTGCACAGGCAACTACTACAACTTACAACTTAAGGTTGCAGTAGTATGCAAGATACAGTGATAGCATCGCGCAACTCCCCGCGACCATCAGCAGTCTACTAGTTCCTCTATGTTTGAGTTGCGGTGAAAAGTTAAAAATGTACTTCATTGTAGAAATGCTTTTAAGCTAGGAAATATTAAGAGACAACCCAGTCGAAAAAGGACCGCCGAAAATACGGTTTATGCTTTATGATATTTACGTCCCAAAGCGACTCAAGCTATGAGGGATGCTGTAGTGGAGGCCCTCAGAAAAATTCCACCGCCTGGTGTTCTTTAACATGCACTGGCGTCGCCCAGTACACGGGCCTCTAGCATTTCACCTCCATCGGAATTCGACCACCGGGGCCAGAATCAAGCCCGCGTCTTTCGGGCCAGCAGGAGAGCACCATAACCACTGAGCATCCGCGGCGGCTTACCGGAAATACGACGGAATGTTTTGTAATGACAAATTTTTCTGTAGTATTCTAGAATTTTGTACTACTGTAATATTTTTTTCTAGTATGTTTCTGTATAAGTCTGTCGCGACGAAAAGAGACAGCACAGTAACACGAAAAATTCTTTTGCCTCAAAAATTTCTGTTACTACAACTTTATGGCCAAAATACTACAAAAAGTTCGTTGTGATGACGATAAAGTTTCTTTTCGACTGGGAAGCTACGCTAGCGTTCGTTTATGTTCAATCTAGAGCACAAAATTTTCTGAAAGCATGTTGTCGAACGACAAGCGAAAATGAGCTACCATTCAACGGCGTTTCATATGACGCAACAAAAGGACGGTGCAAAAAGAGAGCGTGCTGCGCTGCTCACTCAGCGCATTGAACTCGAGGCGAAGATGGCGACGGCTCTCGCGCTTTGCAACAAGGAGCTTCCTGAAGAAGGCAATGCTCTTGTTTGTGCCTACCCTGACATAATCCACAAACAATCTAAAGGTACCAAGGTTTTTCAAGAATCGCGGCGGTGCAGTTAGCGAAGGCTGCCTCGTTTGAGGATCGCGCAGTTTGAACCGCGTCGAACCACGGAATCAGGCCACGGCCTCAGCGCTGGTGCTCCAGAACAGAGTGCGTACTGAATCAAAAAAAAATGTAGGTATTCGCAGAAAAATTAATATCTATACCCACTGAACGAAGTCAGATTTAGGTCTACCTACTGCTTACCGTCAAGAACGCGTTGTTAATTTTTGTAAACTGCACACTGAAGACCTTTCAGGAGAAGAAAAGTCAAGATAGCTAGGCAGTAGCAAACAAAATTGGAGAGGACACTTAAGTTCCGCCTTAAATATATGACGTGACATGGGTTGATGCCCTTATGTGCAGACTTGGTCATTCTCGACTGTACAGTCATTGATCCCTGGGAGTCCTCGTACCCCTCCTGGCGCAGTGGTGCAAAGGTTAAGCGATGTGTCACTGCCCTACGATGGCGAGTGCTGCCACCGATGGGGCTTGTGCGACCCAAGTTGCTATGCCGGAGCAAGCTCCCGTGACCAATCATTAATTTAACTGTCAGCTGCCAAGGTGGTCATTTGGCTCACACTCCGGTGGGCAAGTTATGATGACGCCACAAGGTCACGTGATCTCGGTGGCCCACCTAGGTTGCTTCTCCGGGGATTCTTCGCTCACAACGCCGATGAGGCCGACGGTGACGACGCCGCATATTCTGCCCAACGGGAGCCTTAACGCTGTTTTTTTTAATCTCAAGGCTGCCGCGCTGCTGCAACGCGAGGAGTTAGCTGTGAAGAAAGAAAGAAAAAATTTGCAGTACTTGGGGGATGCATGGTATGCGCTATGTCTGAAGCAGTTAAATGGACGGAAGGAATAAGGAAATTATGGGGTGGTTTCGTGGAAAGAACCGAAACGCAGGAGACGGTCCCCAAGTCAAAAAGCGTCTTTTCCGTCCTTTCGGCGCGTCCCTCCCCTTTTCAGTCACACGCCAGTTGGCAGTCGCCTGCGACACGCGGCAACGGAAACGCCTACCTTACGTTTCTACTGGTAGTTTTCTTTCTGCAATGAGTTAACTAAATCGGTTTTGTATTTAAGCGGATCATTTATAGATCCCGCAAGCGGACGGGACATTTTTACAAACAAGGCGTGTGTTCTCGTTGGTCTCCCTTTGGGCCATTTTCTACTGCCATTGCAGGTGGATCATGCGACATCTGTTGTCACGGTGTCCGTTTTCACACAGCCATGGTTGCCCCAAATTCAGCGTATCGAGCTCAGTTGTTTCTTCATTATCCATGCAAGGTGGCCCACAACCTCGCCGCTGTAGCATCTCCAGTTGCTTCATTTGTACTAGCAGGTAATTGATGAGCGATTTGAAGTTGCTCTTTGTAAGCTTCATTCGAAGGTTCTTTTAATCTTGTTGCTGTTGGCAATATTCCCTTCTGTCACAAAGCAGCATCGTGAGAATGACCTTTGATGGAAGTGACATTCCAATGTTCGAAAGAACTTGTTTGATATTGTAACCCCCTCGGCATGCTGTGGCTTTGTCGGTTGACTCAGTTTATGAAGAGGAACGTTGCTCTCTTAAAGTGTTGCCTGTACACTGGCAATTAAACCTTCACCAAGCTCTAACTTTATCGTTCTGGTAACCTCCCGGCTTAACTCTAACTCAACTACGGCCTTCGTCTGTGAGACAAAGTTGTGCTGTCTAACCTCATTTTGTGTGTTCTTTTCAGCAGCCTTCATTTGAAGAGGCGCGGATTTATCTGTCCTGTATTCATGCTGTATATCTCTCAATTGTGTTTAATCGAGTAACCTATTCGCCTCTTCAGTACACTGCCGGAATCAGTATGTAAATGTAACTAACTTTACTAAGACTTCTAGTGCACGTGCAAGACAAACAGGGTTCGTTCTTTCTCGTTTTCGTTTCCTTTGAATTTGCTACTGCCTGTGACTTTCTTTCCAAGTTGGTTGAAGCTTTATGGAGGTAAATTAAGAGCTTATACTTTTGGTAATTGTCGTTTAGAGTGTGTTTTATTTCTGCTGCACAATATACAGGAGTTTTAAAATTTGGCGTTTGGTAATTTTTGGAAGAAAAAGATTTGCTATACCAAAAAGCTGCTCTTTCACGTAGGTTTAGCGGCAAGGCGGACACCAAGGGTAATAATTGTAATCGAAACTTGCGAATTAACTAAAATGGTTAATTTTTATCGATGATAGTTAGTTTTTATTGGAAATTTGGAGTCGGTCCCATTCGTTGACTGCTCCATGGGATACTATTACCACAGAGCTCTTGCACTACTACATACTTGGCTCCAAATCAGCTACTCAATCCACGCAATTACGCTTGCAGGACTATGACGGTTGGCACGAAACTACTTCCGATGTGACACAGCTTTCGAGAATCGCGTTTGATATGTCGGCTGGCACAGTAACAGGTGTAGCTGATTACCGTTTTTCTTTCGCTCCAGGCTAGCATAATCGAAGAAAGGCCATATGCAACATGTCCATCACACCAGGGAGTAGTTTAGCGGCGCGTATCATCTCTTGCACGTGAAACTGTGTGGATTAATTTTTTAAGTTTGTAGGCGAATAGCAAACAAACAACATAACATGGGAGCGCTACAAGAATTTGTATTAATGAAGACACCTAAAAATTTTCTGGCCTTCACGGTTTCGTTAATAAAATCAAGCTGAGTGCTGCCACTGAAATTTTTTTAACCGATTTTAGTATTTCAGGGTACTAACCACGGCAAATATCCTCTCTCTTTGTGCTCACTTCGTCACATACCGAACATGAAAAAATGATTTTCGCGCTGTGCTCATCATTTGTGTTTAGCAAAATTCCGAAAACCTAGCTTTGAATACTGTGCATATTTGGTTCACAAGAATAACCGGAGTCCGTGCCTTTTTGTTCTAAAAAAAATATCGCTCTTTTTCCTAGGGATTGGGATATCTTGCTCGTTTTGCAGCTTATTACTGGACGAAACGAGATCGATCGTGGAATTGAAGAACTTCAAGCGATTAAGCGATGCAAACGAATCACGAAGAACTCTTCGGCTGCCAGGAGCATGCCCCGCACCGTGATTCAACTGCGATGAAAGTGAGACTTGGATAATCCCCCCTCGTCTAAAACACGCTCCTAGATTCTCGTAAGCCAGTTTTTTTTATGTATGTAGAGGGGTGTATTTCATGATTGTGCTGCCTTTACATTGGCATAAAGCAGTACCTTGAGAAATGAGCTCATATTAGGTATCCTCTTATATCACTGGCTATATTCAGCATTCACACCGTCGCCACCATCGACACAGTATACGTGTGCATGTTCACAGCATTTGGCAGCTAATTAAAAGCTCCATTACTCCTCGAAGTGTGGAGGGTAGCCTTAACCTGGCGAATGTTCGCTGAACCTGGCGTGATGCAACTTTGGCGTCACGTGCTATAAAAGCTTCCCTGAAATTAATTAAGGACATGGGTCCTATACGTACCTTGTGGCAATCCTTTGTGTGTGTGCAATGGGCGAGTCTTGCGCGTGCCTTTCGTTTTCTAAAGTTGTTCCAACATTTCACTATTTGTGCAGAGCAGCTACTTTAGATATGGAGGAACAGATTTCATGACGCTGCGCACATTATCATGCGAAACATGGTAGAAATGGCGGATGCGCTGAAACTCGTCTGAAAAGGTGCCGAAGAAAATAAGGCAGCTGAATAAACTACGGCTCTTATGTTGCATTCCTCACACCAGTGCTTGTTTATAGTAACATGAACAAAGAATAGTTTTGCTTCCTTGTGCTACATTTAATTTACTATGCCGGTTGATTCACACGAAGCAACAGCTAGGTGGCACGTTAAACATGTTTCGTGTCTTAGGTTTATTTTTGCTGAAACTAGTGGCCCATTTTAGTTGAGATACTAGTTTCAGAACTCACCATTCTGCTGATGTAATACTTACTCGGTTCATCTGTGGCTGTTTTTATATTTTGTGCGGACTGCCGTCCCTTGAAGTTTAGTTTCCCCGCAGTGACCCATCAAATTGCGCCGCAGAAACAGTAGTGCCTCTGACGGCGATCAGTAAACAGCTTCTCACTCTTTGGCCACGGGAACTCCTCGAGCTCGGACGTTTCGGCGCGGCTCCGCTCTCCCCGTCAGCGAGGCGAAGCCTCATGGGAACATATCCCTCGAGCTCGTTCTGTCCGGCCTCGGAGCGTCTCCCATGCCCTAGTGTTGGGGAACACTCACTCGCAACCCTGCTGGGGAGTCAGACAACCTCTGTTCTTCAGTGTATTGTTTGCTAGCAGGCGTTGCTGCTGTGGCAGCAATGAATGCCTCTTGTGCCAGCGCTTCTTGTTCCTTCGTTGTGCTCTTGGGACAGCTTGAAAGTGTCCAAACAGAATTAAAACCGCATGGAGCTGTTTCCTTGCTTCTAAGGCATTCCTGCCGGCGCTTCTATAGAGACGCAAGGTATGAACGTGTCCGGTGGTTGCCCCGCGTACGCGCTCGACCCTGTCCAGCGCGTGCGTTCCGCTGCACCAGCTATGCAGTGCCCAGTCAGCGGCACCTCGCGTCTACGAGAATGGTGCAGCGAGGATCTCTGAAACCAGTCTAAGGAAGGCTCCGCTTTTGAAAACAATTTTCAGTGACTTGTAAGCAGTTCCATTCATAAATAAGAGTTGTGACCTTGGCCGGAAGATTACCGCTAGGAAAAAAACGCACGATACGATACCAGGCATAGATCAATAACCAGACCGTATAACTGAAACCGAAAGATTGTAGTGCAACAAGGTAGGCTGAAAGGAGAAAAAAATCTAGTTTGGTTTTCTGCTAATATCGAATGTCTAAACATTCCTGAACATTATTTAGGGGCTTGCACGCTTCTCTGCCTTTAAGAAGAGCCAGGAAAGCCTGTTTTTTTTAAACCAAGTGGCAAGCAAGCAAGCCGGATCTATATAGAGCGAACACTCAGGCACATTTAAGTTATAGATTACAATGTGAAAAGCAAAACATGGTATTTTTTAAAGCTGGGCTGGTTCGTTAACAGCTGTCAGACGATGCAAAGTGGCACAATGTTCGCTTTAATAAATACTGGAGCGTTTTTCTCCGCGCTTTCCTTACTTAGTGTGGGGCACGTGATTGTTTCACTCCTGTGCGGTTATTTTTAAATTTGTCTTTTACTTTACGTTCCAAAACTTGGAACACTGGCATAAGCCTGTTCGGGCCACGTATTTTCGCAACGTTTGCTACCAAGAGCAACGCCTGTCGCGAGCTGCGTTTAAAAAGCTTTGACACTCGGTAGGCTCACAAGAGCCAGATGATTAATTAACCTTCTGTGTACAAATACCCGCTCAAATCAGTTCTTCGCGCCGTAAAGTCAACTTTCCAGCAACTGCACAAATAGAACTTCCCAATAAGTGTCTGTACAGATGAACGGAACATACTTACGAGCCATTTCACCACATAACCAAGGGACTGCGCAGCAAACAATATGTTCCTTCCAGTGGACATTTCTGAATTACCATTTTAGACGCAGCGCTCATATTTAGTGATAGCAACATGACTCGAGTTTAGTCCTATAATATTCCCGTTGTCATACCAAGATATTTGGCATACTACGTGGGTGCTGTATCATGATTTTGTTTTGGGAAGTGGACCGTCGCCGAGAGCTGTTTGATGAGAGAGGTGCAGAACAGTTCACAAAGAAGCCTACAGAAGTGAACTGACAAGCAAATAAGCACCATGCTGACACTGTTACTGATTAAATATCAACCGACTACAAAATAGAAGTTTGAGCGCATGTTGTTTCTGCCAAAGAATTGAAAAAGCGTTTTTGTGTGCGACTTTGAGTATCTCAAAATGTCATTTTTTGTTATATTTCACCAATTGTTAGAAAAACATAAAAACAAGAAAAGATAAAAAGCTCGACTTTCCTTTCGAGTTTATCAGCATAGATATGCAAAGCTACTGAACTAGGATGGTAGGCATTTATGCAGTAAATCTACTCTAGAAGAATTTTGATCTTTGAGAACAGCGACAAAATTTACGACTTTGAAAAAAAATCCCAAAACCGTAGATATTCACTACAAAGTCGATGTTTTGGTTCTGTCAAAAAACGAGAGAATGGGGAATAAAATAAAACAAGCCCGAATTGGAAAGATGGTATGGTTACTGAAAAATGGGCCTCAAATGCGCCTTAAATTAGACGGAAAGTATTGAGCCTACCCGGTGTCCTTAAGTAGTTTGTTATTGTGTGTTTTGTACCCTTGTAGTCATTCCTTTTAAACGTCACTCTTGTAAATGCTCTCTCAAAACAGAAACAAACCTTTCTTATCAATTTGTCAGATTTTATTATTTCTTACCGGCAAATCAGAACGTTTTTTTTGCGCAATGATTGCAACACGGGTTATAGTACGAAAAATGTATGACACGTACGTCGCCACTTTGGCGTTCATTCTACTCCGCGGGGTTACGACAGCGCTGACTTTGGTAGCAGCGGCCTATCTGTCAGGAGGGCATACCTGTCAGGCTTGGCAGGCAGATCGATCAGCTTGCGTTTACTTCGTTTTGCGTCCATATCCCTTTTAACTTGTGTGGCTTCCATTACTGGCCTTCAATGTCCATCCCTGCACCTAATAGAGAAATATGGCGAACCTGACTGGTCAGCTTCTTTCCTTATATAGCTTCACTGCTGTCTGCTTCCCTGCCGGCAATTCATCAAACCGAAAATATCCCGCTTTACGGCGGTAGTTTTGCCCTGTATTGCGCCAGCATACTATACTGCGTGCATCAGCAGTACATAGCATATAAACACAGCAGAGCACTTTTACACATAACACAGAAAGTGTTGCAAAACAAGCACTTGCAGAAATTTGTTTCTGAATGTGTCGCAGCTTTACTATTTTTCGGACGTTCTTGAAGCCATTCTTAGGAGCAATGTGCGCTTTTTGAGGCTACCGTCTTTGCCAAAAGTAACCAGGCTGCATGGTATGTTTCTGAGTCTCACAATGGAACACATAAGCCAACCCTCAAGCTGTAAATCGCTGTAAGGTAAGGAGAGCCCTTCTCCTCACTTTCCAGTACATTTTGGATTTTAGGGAAGCTGCGAGGACTCTGCTATGCTACATAGAGGCAAACCATTCAGCCTGGTTACTTTTGGCAAAGACGGTACGTCGCAGCTGTTGAGTTATGCGAGCTGGCCATGTAATAACTTCTCTTTGCTATTTTATTTGTGTGAGAAAGACGTGCCTCAGTATCTCCGACAGACAGCCTGTAAAACCACGAATTGAATTACTTGGAAAAATTTAGTACAATCCTTGGTTTTCATTTAGGTTCGGTTCATGTGGCCTTTCACGCGCATTCGTCGGAGAGAAGGAGGGAATGATTAAGAAAAACTTGCGGCCTAATCCATGCTACGCCTAGCCCTCCCCCCCCCCCCCCCCCCCGCACCTGCAGGAAAGCATACGTGCTGTCCAACCTTCATGCAGTCTTTTCGTTACATCCCTTGTAAGCACCCACGTGCTGACATCTATGACGTAGCGTGTACGGCATCTCTACTTAGAATTCTCGACGTCTCGGCGCAAGTATTTGTTTTTAATTTCATTTACTTCCAATGCTGTCACAGTTGCCAGTTGAGGTAGGTTAGCCGGATGCAAGGAACCAGGACGCTGGCGTTAATACAAGCATATTTATAGGAATTCTATGCATGTGAGGAGGCAACCAGACACACGTACTATCAAGCACAAAGGGAACGAACGCGGAACATTGCAAGCACGTCCTAGAGCTGACAAGAGCACATGCTCGAGGGAGGCTGCGAACGCGCGCTCAAACGCAACAGAGAGCACTCACAAGGAAAAGCACTCTGCCTGGCCGTCTCAAAATGATATAAAGCTGCGTCGCTTTCAAGAAGTCTCTCGTTGGGCATCTCGTGACGACATTGTGCTTTCATAAGCGGATAGAATTTTTCTCTCGTAGGGCTTATTTTACATAAAGATTTGCTTTCCTTCTCTTGCTTTGCTGCGTGCGACAATAGTGCCACTTTCTTTGGCGACGCTGTTGTTGTTCGTGTCGCACGAATTGCAAGCAAACTATTTCGTGAGCATGTACTCTTTGCATAAGCTTCTACAATCTGCATGTCAGAGGCCCAAAAGCTCACGGGGTATCTGTTGCTGAGGCAGCTGCGGCAGAAGCGGTTGCTGTGACGCACGCCTTTTATTCATTATTATTATATTTTAATGAGTATACTGCCAGCCGCCTTTTGGTACATAGAGAAGGTCGGAGTGGTACAAGCATACGTCGTTGCACATGTGATGCAGTGAAGCAATCTTTCAATCCTTCTTCTCGCCCCTCTTTCAACTCTGCTCGGTCTGCACGCGCGAGTGACTGTGGCTCAGCTGCACACAGTCGAGCAGGCCAGTGCACTTTCCCCTTTGACCTTCCGTCAGTCATAGCAACAGCAACAGGTGAAACTAGCAGCGCCGGTTGCTTGCGGCGCTGTTAATTGCGCGTCAGTTTAATTTTGCCCACTTTTCTCATGGTGTGGACGGACGGAGAAAAATTGGCGGACGAAGTGATATGAAAATGTAAACGTTAAATGCATTTCTGCGTTACGAACCTAAGCGGCAGCCTTGTGGTTTGAGCGTCGGCCTCGTGCGTGGGAGGGGCCAGGCTGGATCCCCTGGGCCGCCGAGTATTCACCGGATATCTAATGTGTAAAAGCTTCCTCGGGCATGGTGCATGGCTTCTGAGGGGTGAAATGCTTGCGGAAAGGGTCTCTGGCCAAGCCCCTTTCGATGGATCGCTTATACGTCGAAGCTCTAAATTCGCCATGTGCGGTAAATACCATTTGTGCTCCCCGCCCCCTATTTTTGATGAATTTATTGTTTCGAAAAATTGAAGTGAAAAGTGGAACACTTTTTTCCCCGCCATTCTGTTTAAACTCTTGAAGTTTACGACGAAATGGACTCCGTGATAACCAACTGCAAGTTAGTGGCGATGTGGTCGAGCTTCAGAGACCCGCGTTGAAAAAATTATTGACGTTACCGGTTACTGGTAAAGGTAAATGCGTGTGGCAGTGGTGCCTATTTTTAATATAATTTCTTTTCTTGCTCATGAAAGGTATGTTTGCAGTAAAAGAAGTGATCAGTTGCTATATGCCGACTTTATTTCGTCGTGCAGTGTCACTGGACACGCTATTTGGAGATGAAATTGTCTGAACTGCATTAATAATAATTTTAAGTTCCCACTGTTCTCGGCCATAAGAACCTTGTCAGCCGCACTGAGTGTAATCCGTTAAGTTCGTGGGACACAACAGAATACGAGAGCGTGCGTTCCATGCAGCGGTCAGAAAGTGCGGGATGTTAAAACAGGTTGGCGTTTTTCGTCCAAAGAGGGCGTGATTTCAGTTCATACGGACGTACCTAAATAAAACAGGAAATAAATTAAATTTGAGAGACTTATCATCGCACGTTTCAATTCTCGGACTATATTGTGTTGCACGCGGCAAACGATTAAAAAAAAGCCAAAGGCATTCTTTGTTTCCTGGTTTTGCTTTGATGATTATACGCCCATTATGTGCTGCATAAAAATAGCCATACATATGTAAAAACATTTCTATATGTTTATTTTTACTTTCTTAGCATTTCTTTCCTTGCTCGTAAAAGAGCTACGTACAATGAACCTCACCCTGGCGCCGCTGCGCAGAGAACACCGCTAATCTAAATCCGACCGGTGCGCGCGTCCGAATCGTTGCGACTCGCTGTTTCCTTCGGATCCCCAAACCACTGGGCTCCTCCATTCGGAAACTACCGCTAGTCTGAAAATTTGCTGTATTTTGCCGCTAAACTTTTGGGGTGCGGGCGTGTTCAGACAAAGCGAAAGCTTTGCTTGCCTTTTATCTTTAGTGAACGTGAGATACAGGAAAGTGGCAACGACGAATCGGTGATGAGGCGAGTGGCTGCTTTGACGGACGCCGCCTTTTTGCCTTGAGGCACACGCTATTTCGAAAAAAGACGCAGGGGTGCCTTAGGTTTGCGAAAACGCATTACGATGCCCCGAACCTCGTAGGTGCCCCAAGTATTCGGGCCCCCTACTTTCTCTTTAATGCTGCAGTGTTCTCCCAATTGAACTTAAGCACATCCAAAACATGTTCCAAGGTTAGACCACCCCGCAGACAACAGCCTCCACAACCATGCGGACACGACTGCTCGCCAGCGTATTTAAGCCAATTGCATGCCGTCATCATTGTCTGCCTTCAGAAGGGTTTGCTAATTCCCGCAATGAAAGAATTTAAAATGTGGAGGCCCTGTCGTCTAAATGGTCTTTATTTCTCAAGAAACCTCTAAATGCAGACGTTAAATATGCCTAAATGCAGTGCACATTTAAGGTTAATATCCTTGCACGAATATAACCCTGCGCTCACAGTTTCTGTCTCCTTTTTATTTATTCGCAGAGAAACAGCTGCATATCACGAACTCTTTGCTGTTTGCACAACACGCGTTACAGGGCGGCCAAGATTCATGCGTTTCGCCCTCAGTTTGGTGACGCATGGTCTACGGGCACCAAGCTGTAACATTTGAATGAGAAGGCACCGCCGCTATTCGCTGGTACGCATCAAAGCTGAATGAGGAGTCCGGAAACGTTTCTACTTTATCGACCTCTCTCCCTCGAAGACGGAGAAGCAGATCTAGAGGTGCTTTTTGGATGGGTAGTGGGTTAGAGTTTCCTTCGTGGCCACGGCTTACAGCGAGGGGAGAAAACCGTTGTTACCGGAGCTAAAACAGCAACATCCACTGCTGACAGTGGGAACGTGGGATCATGTGCTCGTCTTAGCGTCACACAATAGGCAGGAATAAGGTTATGCGATAAAGAGAATCGATAGGAGGAATTCCTTTATTGGCCTTTTCTAAACATTCTTCCAGCTTTTGATGGTGAACTCGGAACGTACAAGTCGGTGCAGCAGCGACAGAAGACAGACACGCTACTGAACCGCTATTATACTTACTCCGCCAGCAGCATACTCACTTTATCTGCATATCTTCAGTTAAGCGTATTTTTATATTTTAGAAATTCAGAAACCTTGTGGCACGCTGCAGTGATTATGACTCGGTGATGGTTCGAAGGGGACTCCGGTGAATGACACTTCTACATGCGTTCTACCTGTAAACGCATAGCGCAGTCTTCAAGCAAGCAAGGCAGTCCAGTGTGTTTTTGCTCTGCGTGCTTCGCGCCTCGCGGTTCATCCTCTGCTGGTCGCGTTTCTTGTAAGGTAACTGTGGTGCCAAAACGGCTATAAATAATGCCGCATGGGTTATTTTTGGGCCATGTGTCACAATTTTTTTTATCGTTTCTAAGAGTATTCTTGCATTTTTTTTCTTTGCGGGAAGAGAGGAAGGAGGAAGCAGGGGGGAAGCGGAGAGGTAAATAAGCGATTTATATACTGTAGCCTTATGTAGGTCATTAAAGTGAAAGGAATTTTATACATTCGTATTATGGTAGTGCATGTTCATTTCACAAAAGCTAACAAAACGCTGCTGCTTTCGATGAACTGAGCTCTGCAAAATACTGAAACTCATCAGCTGAAGCCTGAGCGCGCACTAACGCACATACTACCTCCTGGTGAATGCTTATGAACGTTGTCAGGTGAATTCGATGTAATTGGCTTGTTCTTGCTGCTTATATCGCAGAGGGTCGTCGTAATCACCGCGGAAAATGCTCTCACTATGAGTACGTGGATCTCATAATCCTAGTGCACACAATTTTGCGACTGTTTTCTTAATGCAAACAGTGTCTCTACTGACGATTATTTTTCCATGCTCTCTATTGCAATGCTGCTGAGGAAAGGCTCACAGCACCTCTTCTTCTGGCGATTTGCTTTTTCCTTGCCATGATGGGGCCATTCTCTTTTCTTTATTCGATGAGCGTGTCATCGACACAAAAAGGTTGTTTCACTACACAAAGAAGTCTGGTCGCAAATGATACCGAGTAGGCAGTCAAGACTACAATTGCAAAGCTGCGTATGACATATGGGCATGAAATGAAGGTGTTGTGTATACCAGTGTGCATGTGTGAGAGATAGAATAGTGTACTTGCTTGCGTGCGTGCTAGCTTACCGACTGCAGTGTATGCAATTTAATTTCCTCTTTTCACAGGCTAAGACAGAATAAGAGCTACCCACGATCCCACCATTGCTACGATTGATAGCAGCAATAGGGTTTAGACTCGATGTTTGTGCATTACAGGATTGGAAGCAACGCCAGTTCTTTTAAGCAAGCATCGCCAGTTCGCGCCGTTTTCTTTAATTCTAGAATTTCTCATGCAATTTTTCATTTTCTTAAGAAAAGTACTTGATATTTACAAACCTGAGGAGACGGCACTCTTACACTTAAGACAGTGACGACTCAGGTGCCCTTCTTGTGTGTTTTCCGCATTATAGTCATTCTCGCCTAGTTTTTCGTTAAACGAAACTTAGATGTCTCGAGATGTAAACAGAAAATGCTCTTCACAGTGCAGCTCTCTCAATAAAACTACGGTCTGCGCTCGAAAAACCAAAAGAAAAATTAGAAATCGATCCGTGGCTGCCATCCCGGCCCTTGACTTGTCTCGCACTGGCTACTAGCCTTTTGTGTCGTCGATAAAGCTCAATTCCGCAATCTGTCTTCGACGGATTTGTGTTTCAAAACTGTATAAGTGCTTCAGCGGCTATGAAACGTCGGGCAGGTATTGTGCAGCAACCGCAACTTTCTGCCATGGGTCAATATCAGAAAGTTAGGTCGACTTTATGAAAGCTTCGTGCACACATAGCTCGGGTTTTCGAAATACAAGCCGTCCTTAAACTTGCCTTTAAACCACGCAAAAACCGAAATAGCATTGCATTGGTGACAAGAGTATAAGAGCGGACAATATAATCCTCAACTCTCTTTTCCTTCTTCTATTTCATGACCACTTTTCACCTTCGGAACAACGAAATATACCGCAGTTTTTTGTCCTTGTGGTGGTTCAGAAGGATTCTAGAGCTGTCAGCACGGAGTTTGGTTGTAATACTTAAATATTGTGGCGCAAAATCCCGGCTACAGTTTCTCTTTCCTAAAGGAAGGGCATTTTCGCACAGCCATCCTATATTTCTTATTGCATAAATATTGTCAGCAAATGTGGAACCAGGAAAGTAACTTTGTGTGAGAGCCATTGCTTTGCTGCCGTTTAAACTTTGCGCAGAGCCGGCATATTGTGATAGATCGTGGCGTATAGTAGGCTTAGGGATTTAGGAACTCAGTACTCGCCTATTTTTACGACGGCGCTCCAGATTTCGTTCCATTAATATCACCGAAATATTTCGCCGGAAATCACGGACCTGCTGTACGTGAGAATCGCTTACTTGGCTTGGACTCATCAATTTGAGTACTGCCAGAAATTTAGATCCTCAGACTCGAGTGCATCGCTAAAATTTCTCATTCGGCTTTACATGTCTCTCCTCGTTGCTGCATTCCGCTGCCTCAGAAAGAGGTGATCCTTCAAGAACACCCTTTCTTCTGCCCTACTGTCGACCTCGGTGCCTTTGGAGACAGCGGTGATGAAGTGGTTCACAGCTTCCTGCGCCCTTTTTACGTTGAACAAATAAGCCGTCTTTCCTGCCTCTGAATCCGGCTATGGTACCGGCCATAGGTTGAACGAAAGTCGCTGTGAGTGCTTTGACACGTCATCGTGGCAGAAAAGTGTGGGCGTCATTTTTCTTTTTCTTTAGTCCACACAGCGGCGTATTCTTCTCCCATCAGTTTGTACATTAGCTTTTTTCTGCCTCATGTCTTTTAATCGGAGCTTTCTTTAGCGGTGGAAGAAGTGGACAAGCACCCGGGCATCATCAATGAGAAGAAGTCCAGGCGCTGCGGAAGAAAACACTCGAGCGCCGCAAATGCGTCACCGGTGCTCTCATGCGCCGCCGGCCATACTTTTGATAACTCGATATCTTATAGTAACAGCGTCCGTACCTGAGCATAAATATGCGAACAAAAAACTTCCGCACACTCAGCCACGCAACCATAAAACAGACGACATAGAAATCAACAGAAAATTGATTTATGTAATTGCCACTTCGCCGTTCTGACAAATTTCGAAACAAACTTAGCCAGTCATCAATACTACCACGAAAAAATCTTGCTATAGTCAGGCTGTTCGCATCTCCCGAGCTCCTGTACCACCCGAGATACTTTCATTATAATATTGTTACGGTACACAGTCGCGAAGCGCAGAGGACGTTGTTCTGTCGCTGGGCAGTCGACGCCGAGGACAAGGACACTGCCGCAGCTAGCGCTAGTGCTGGTTTCTGGTGTGTCTTCTGTGTACGGCGTATCGTTCCTGCTGCTGAACTAACCCCGTAATATTTGGTGGAGGTGCGGGCTACTACCACGCCCTGGACCTCCTCAGCGGTGGGGACATTGAATCCATCGTCTCTATGGTGTCCAACACTCCTCCGGCCACGGTGTCAACCCCAGAATCGTCAACCGTTGCCGTGGCACAGCCTCGCGACCCGGGCACCTTTTGTGGCACCGACGAAGCCGATGTTGAAGATTGGCTAGCCATGTATGAGCGTGTAAGCACAACCGCTGGGACGCGGCCCTCATGCTTGCTAACGTGATCTTCTACTTGGCGGGCACGGCGCGCGTCTGGTTTGAGACGCATGAGGAAGACCTTACCTCTTGAGACACCTGTAAGTAGAAGCTCCGCGACTTATTCGGCAAGCCAATTGGACGCAAGCTCGGCGCTAAAACAGACCTTGCTTCTCGAGCTCAGTCGTCCACCGAGTCTTATATCTCTTACATCCAGAACATCCTCGCTCTTTGCCGTAGAGTAGACCGCGCCAATTCAGAGACCGACAAGGTGGGCCACATACTCAAGGGGATCGCTGACGACGCATTTAACTTGCTCCTCTGCAAAGAATGCGCAACGGTCGACTCCGTCCTCCAGGTATGCCGACAGTTTGACCGAGCCAAACACCGCCGCGTTGCTCCTCGTTTCGGCCGCCTTCCGAACACGGCGGCGACATCCTCCTGCGAAGTCCTGCCAACACTGCAACCGCCGTCCCAACCTGCCAATTTAACCCGAATTGTACGGAGAGAACTGGAGGCTATGACTCCCGTCGCCTTCGCCCCTCAGCCGCCTGAAGCTACGATTGCTCTGATCCAGGCCGTTGTTCGCCAGGAGTTCGCGAACGTGGGCCTCAATTCTGGCCTGCCCTCTGCGTCGCCCTGTACGCCAACCATCCCTTCATTGGTTGCTGCTGCTTCATCGACTCCGGCCATCCTGCCGCGTTACCGCTACCACAATCCTGCGGAATGGCGATCCTCAGACGACCGGCCTATCTGCTTCACCAGCTTTCGTGTCGGCCACATTTCCCGCCACTGCCGCAGCCGTTGGTTTTCCCCACCTCACCCTAGCTATAATTATGATCGTCGTATGTACTACGGACCTAACTCTAACTACAATCGTCGTGCCGACAACGGACCTCGTTCTGATTAGGATCGTAGTGCCGACTACGGACTGCGCCAGATGCCGTCCCGTCCTGAGTTCTCTCACGCCAACGACACTCCGACCCCGCGCAGGTACAGCCGCTCGCCTTCACCTCAGATCCACCGCTTCCGCTCAGCGCAACTTCAAACGCCCGTCCACTCCGCCCTTACCTGGCTCTCATTCGGAAAACTAACCAATGCAGCCCCCGGAGGTGACGCTGCTTGGACGACCCGGCCCGAAAATCCTCTCCTGACCCACGCTGGATCCTCGCTTAAACCTTCTCGATATCTGCGTGGACGGTGCACCAGTTACGGCTCTGATTGACACTGGCGCTCAAATTTCTGTCCTGAGCTCCTCCTTTCGCCGTCGTCTGAAGAAGGTTGTGCCACCCGCCGTTTCCTCAGCCGTTCGTGTCGCCGGCGGCAGTGCTGCTGCCGTCGTTGGAATGTTCACTGCGCGTGTTTGCATTGTCGGTTGTACTACAGCTGTCCTCTTCACTGTGCTCGACCACTGCCCCCACGATGTGATCCTGAGCATCGACTTTTTAACCACCCACGCGGCGCTAATTGATTGCTCCACTGGCCTTTTTCGTTTGGACCTGCCGCTCTGCTCTGAAAACGCCGATTCCAAGCCGCCCCGCTTACGTGCCGCTTAATTTACTCGCCTGCCGCGCGATGCTGCAATCTATGTTCCAATGTCCCCGGTTCCCCCCGTGCCTAATGGTGCTCACGTCACCCAATCAAGGACATTGTCCATCAGCGAAACGTCATCCTTCCCCACACCGGCCTGACCGTCATAGGTATCCCCACCTACCTTCCGATTCTAAACTTCAGCCTCTCTACTCAAGTTTTACCCTGTGGAATCGCACTCGCTGAACAATTTCCTTTGGCCGAATCTCAGCTTCTGCTCTCGCAGCTGAGCCTCAGTCTGGTCTCCCTAATCCCCGCTCAGCCGCTTCACGTCCGGACCTTATTTCCGCAATGATCGCGGCGGATTTCCACCTGACCACGCCAACGCGCTGTCCGCCCTGTTAGTTTCCTACAGTGACGCCTTCAAGTTTGGGAATCGTCCTCTCGGCCAAACTACTGTCGTGATCCATCACATAAATACGCGCGATGCCAGCCCCATACACAGAAGGCCCTATCGTATCTCCCTTCCTGAGCGCCATGTCATCCAGACGGAGGTGGACAAGATGCTGGCGAACAACATTATCGAGCCTTCTAGCAATCCATGGGCGTCCCCTGTGGTGTTGGTCAAAAATAAAGATGACAGTTGGCGCTTCTCTGTCGACTATTGTCATCTTAATCAAATAACAAAGAAAGACGTCTATCCTCTTTCGAGAATTGATGACGCCCTCGATTGCCTACACGGTGCCAGCTATTTTTCTTCTTTTGATCTCCGTTCAGGCTACTGGCAAATTGCTGTTGACGAACGGGATCGTGAGAAGACAGCCTTGGTCACTCCCGATAGCCTGTACCAATTCAAAGTCATCCCTTTCGGCCTCTGCAACGCTCCTGCCACATTCGAGCGTATGATGGACTCGCTCCTGCGTGGCTTCAAATGAACGACGTGCTTGTGCTGCCTAGATGACGTTGTCGTTTTCCGCCGCGCTGGTCTCCAACTAAACTCCAGGAAGTGCATCTTCGGCCAGTGCCAAATTGAGGTTCTCGGCCTTCTCGATGCTTCTGGTGTCAAGCCCGACCCTGACAAAGTTCGTGCCGTCTGAGAGTTCCCCACTCCTCGTTCCTCAAGCGATGTTCGCAGTTTCCTCGGACTCTGTTCGTATTTCCGCCCGTTTATCCCGAACTTCACCGACACGGCCCATCCCCTTACTTCCCTCCTTAAGAAACATGTGCCTTTCTCCTGGGGCCTTGACCAAGCTCGCGCCTTCACCTCACTTGTTGCGGCCCTCACTGCTCCACCTGTGCTGGCCCATTTCCACCCTTCTGCGCCTACGGAACTTCGCACCGACGCCAGTGGCCATGGTATTGGGGCTATCCTTGCGCAGCGCCAGCGCTACCACTATCATGTCATTGCCTACGCCAGCCGCCTGCTATCTCCCTCTGAACGTAACTATTCCATGACTAAGCGGGAGTGCCTTGCACTTGTTTGGGTATTAACAAAATTTCGCAATTATTTGTTTGGGCGGCCTTTTCTGCGTAGTTACAGACCACCATGCCTTGTGTTGGCTCTCCTCTCTTGAAGATGCCACAGGACGACTGGGTCGCTGGGCCTTGCGCTTGCAGGAATGCACGTTTACTGTTCTCTACAAGTCCGTCCAGTTGCGCCAATACGCTGACTGTTTGTCCCGCCATCCTATCGATCCTCCTGATTCCCACAACCATGATACCGACAATTGTGTTTTGTCCATCTCGGACTTTCTATACATCGGCGACGAGCAACGCCGTGATCCATCTCTGCGCCCTATAATCGACCGCCTCCGAAGCGTTCCTTCTGATCCTGCTCTGCGCCTGTTCGTCCTGCATCACGTTATTCTGTACCGTCGCAATATGCACCCTGATAGCGCCGACCTCTTGCTCGTCGTCCCGACGCATCTCCGCTCCACCGTCCTTTACCAGCTTCATGAGGCTCTTACTGCAGGGCACCTTGGCGCGCCCTGAACGTATGATAGCATGCGCCGGCGGTTCTTCTGGCCTGGCCTTTACCGCTCTGTCCGCGGTTACGTTGCTGCCTGCGATCAATGTCAGCGCCGGAAAACGCCCCCGCTCCGGCCTAGTGGCCCGCTTCAGCCCATCGACATTCCGACTGAGCCATTTTTCCGTGTTGGTCTCGATCTGCTCGGGCCTTTTCCCACATCAACTTCCGGGAACAAGTGAATTGCCGTTGCGACCGATTACACTACCCGGTACGCTATCACGCGCACTATCCCGACCAGTTGTGCCTCCGATGTCGCCGACTTTCTCCTCCATGACGTCGTCCTGCTTCATGGCGCTCCTCGTCATCTGCTTACAGATCGAATCCCCTGCTTAATTTCTTTCTAAAGTGGTCCACGACCTTCCCCGCTCTTGCTCCACCGGTCGGAAGCTCACGACGGCCTACCATCCCCAAACCAACGGCCTTACTGAGCGCCTTAACCGCACCCTGACGGACATGCTGTCCCCCGCATTAACATTCGCTTCCTTGCACAACACACACCATATATCGTGCATAGGAACTGGCTAAATTTTGTTATCCTCCTGCGTGCTGCCACTCTGTTTCTATTCGCTTCAAATCAACCTTTTAGCTGGCAGGGTTTTTATTTTTATCAATATTTTTTAACATATGCAATATTGCCATTTCTCGGCGAGGCTTGCCACACCTAAAAGCCGCGTTCAGTCCGCTTTGGACCTGTCGGCGGCAGCGAGTGTCCAGTACTACTTTCTTTCTTAAAGAATGCTGAAGTGATAACCAAAATCACTGTTTTTTTTTTTGCCGTCAGCCTTCAGCAGTTCAGCGCTGCAAATTTCGCATTGATATAAGAAGCCGATGAAGGCACAGATAACAGACATGATACGCTAAATGGTCACGCCTAACTCTCCGATTCAATGGAAAGGCTTTTTGGCTTAAGTATAGCCTGCAGCTAGGCTATTCTTGCCTCTCGCGTTTCAATAGAAAACTACACTGTGCGGTGTGAAGAAAATTACTTCCTCTAGTCTACAAACGGCCCTTACAACCATTTGAGAGGAAGCGCACAGTAAGGTGGAGCGGTAGGGGTCTTTTTTCAGCAAAAAAAAAAGGCAGGTGAACAATCACGCAAGAAATAAATATTCAGAAGCGATTGTTTTCCACTCTACAGCTTTCAAGTCTAGTCTTCCAAAAATCTAGCCTTCGCAACAAGAATAACTCTTGCAACAGGAGAAGTGACAGGCGATCAACGCTTAAAATAACGGAAAGTTAGGCAATAAAGTTTATTATTATTATTATTATTATTATTATTATTATTATTATTATTATTATTATTATTATTATTATTATTATTATTATTATTATTATTATTATTATTATTATTATTATTATTATTATTATTATTATTATTATTATTATTATTATTATTATATCTTTGGTGTTATTCTCGTGCAATCTAAGTATTCGTTCTGTTTTCAAAAGAACACTGACATCAAAGCGTCTGGAGTGAGACATGGAAATGGCCTCGAACAATTCACATGCGCATAAAGCGTCTCATGCAATATCAGTACTACCTTGTAAAGGACGTACTTTAAAAGCACACCGACGAGAGTCAGGCACTACTGCGTAACCAACAAACCAGATTTCGTTGCTCGCCCTAACGATGTCATCCAATGGCGCTCTCTAGAGGCGGCGTTGCTTTTTCCCCTTGCGAACAGAAACGTGACGTCCTCTCGAAGAACAGAGATTCGCGGTCTGGAGTTTCGGTGACTCGCATGGTGACAGCGTGCCTTACTCGCTCAGTGTTTGCCGCACTGTCAACAGCGGAGCACTCTTTACACTCCCCCTTTCTCCTCCGGCTGCCCATTACTGGGGAACGCTGCTTTGCGCACCCCATCGCATTTCTCGTCCGCCTTCGCTGCGGCAGTGCCCTGCAGAACATCGGGGCAGGCGCAAGCGCCACTGTTTATGACCATGCGTTGCTTTGTTTGCAGCCCTTGGTTCCCCAAAACAACTCAAGGAACAACAAAAGGTTTTTTTTTTTTCTCGAAGGAGGCTCTATTTCTTCAACTTTGCTGCGGGGAGAACCCGTGGCATGGGAGGCCGGCGACGAGTGACAGCGAACAATAAACAACACTGTTAGTTGCCAATCGGAATTCTCTTCTGGGCACAGCAGCTAAAGAGAATTGGTTGTCGTTAACACTGCTGCCTTTCTTAACGGCGTTAGTCTATCACAGTCGCGGGAGCGCCATTTTGGAGAACTGGGCGCGACGTAGCAGAAGAAATCGAAAAATAACGCTGCAATTTCGAGAATTACTTGTACAGCAATATCGACTGCGCAGCAGAGTTATCGTTTCATGCAGTCAGTTGGCGCTTGAGGTTCAAGTGTCTTTGGAGACCTGTTCAGTGCACATGATTCATTTCACTTGCCCTCTTCCTTTTCGACGAGTTGTTGTAGACGCTGTACAGCAAAAAAACCAATCCCTTTTCCTAGTACTGTGAGATGGTAAGGTTGCTCTAACAATTGTCCATCTTCTACTACGCCCAGGTGTGTGTAGCGGCAGCTTGCAGTGTGATAAAAACCTGCATAGTTCCTTAAACATAATGCATGTTTGGACGAAAACTCATCACCCGGTCTCGCCTATTCGAGATGTAAAAAGTGTAAAAGTCTGACAGCTCCTTCGGATCCTCAATGATGACTGTGATATCGCTGGAGATGCGTTGTCTACGCACCAGTTATCTGCCCCTGTTGACCCACTCGCGCGAACGGAATTACAGGATGCTTTAGAAGCAATTTACGATAATTTAAACCACGAAATCAGAACAATTATGGCGCTTTCTTACCGGATGGCGCACATTTTTACCGGTTGCAGAATACGTCCGTAGCCCTGTAGCCTGAGCGTCTTCTTTCCTCGCTGTGCGATCAAGTAACAGCGTCTTCCTGATGAAATTAACTTTCGTAAGCTAAAATTTCTCACTATCGAGACGCTTTACCAGAGAGCCTGACAGTGATGAGAGATACATTTCAGTTGCCGTCCTGGTTTCTAGATCCTCGTCTGCAGCAGCAGCGGCGGCAGCAGCCTGACTACGCCCACTGCAGAGAAAAGGCCTTTCCCATTTCTATCCAATTAACACTGTTCTTTGCCAGCTGCAGCCACCGCATCCCCGCAGACTTCTTAATGTCAGCCGCCCAACTAACTGAATATGAATGATAAACTGCTGCTACAACCCGGGGGCCGTATTGTTTAACATATCATTTCGTTTGGTCCTCTACAACTGGCTGCTGCTCCCGATGACGTAGGCTGTGCAGGATGACATCAGGCTGGTTGTGGAATAAACACGACTAAGAAACCACGTATACTTGCATAAACGCGACCCATGTCCCTGCCGCACTGCCGGACCGGCGTCGACACCGAGAGATGACGGAGCACGACGACGTGTTTGACACGCCGGACGAACTTTATCGGCACTAATCTCGTCTCGGCAAAGAGTGCGGTGGAGAATAGTCTCGGTGACACGTCCATACTGGATGCGGAGTGTGTATACAGTATGGCTAGCGGCCACCGCGCCACATTAAAGGCGGTGTCTGTGACTGGCCGTCCGGTTCCCGACTTCCTCTTGCTTTCGTTACGACTGACATCACGTGTGAATGAAATGAAAAACAAAATTAAACTTCGTAAAGTATGGCCCCCGGCCCACACGTCTCCAGTTATACGCTGGCTTTGAGAAATATTGTTCTTTGTTGGTTTTATTACACAGCTGATGGAACTACAACTGCTCCGTTTTCATTTTCGAATGTTTAATTTAAAGTTTCAATTATATTCAAAAAATCTGGAAAAAATAATGGCCAGGAGTTTACGTAGTTAAACAGAATAGACGTGCGAAAGCATCTGTTTAGCCTGATTGGCTCATGGTTTTGCTTTTCTAGGTCGTCAGCACGTCTAGCGACTATATTACACTCCGGTTAAGCTCTAATCGAGGTTAAGCTGATGTGATCTGTTCGCGCCGCAGATGGAAGTTGATGAAGACGACGATGTGCAGTGGATAATAATACGATAGTGCGTTGCAGTTTAACACGAGGCGTGATCGCCTGCAAAAGCTAACCAAACCCATTGCACTGAAATCATCTCTTAGGCAAGGCAGTCAATTATCGCCTTTGTTGTTTGCTCTGTCTTGAACCCCTTTGCTTCAGTATTATTAACAGCGCAACTATCCGTGGTTTCCCCCTAGAACAATGTGAAGTTAAGATTTTAGCCTATGCTGATGATGTCGTCCCCTTTTTTTCTGACAAAAAGAGTGTACTTGAGGCACTACGTTTGAATAAAACGGAGAGTTGAGCGAGTTGGTACATACTGCTGGGAATGTACGCGTCTCGCGCTGTTATTCCCAGCACTACGTTTGACTGTACAGTTTTGCGAGGTATCAGGTGCGGCTCTTGATTTAGATAAATTCAAAGGGCTTTGGTTTGGTCATTTGGGTGCGAGGCCAAGTCATTTTGTGGTAAAAGTTGGTACTGCGGCCTCCTTCAGAACCTAAGGGCTCCTCAGCAAAAATTCGCCACAGTGTTGCCTACTGGGATTCACAGATAATGTCCATGAGGCGACCAGCCCAGGCCAGGGTGGGTAGGGACCTGTCAGTGTTTGCTCGGGATCAAGCCTGCAACACTTTGTTTATTTGCAAAACATTTGCAAAACATGCCTATGTACTTTAAGTTCTTCATTCTCCGAGAAAGAAAGTGCAGGTGATGCACAGAATATTCTCTACCTTCGTATGGCGCTCCCAATGAGAGCCCATGCGTCGTGAACCCTGTTTATTTCTCTAGTCTGGTGGAATAGGCCTTTTCACTTATTCGTGCATCAGCTTGTTTCGCGTTTTTTGAAGCGAAAAGCTTCACTGCGCTATGTAAAGCAGTCATCGACGCGTAGACAAGCGAATGACCTTCAACGATCTTCAACCCAACCACGTTAGCCGTGTATGACCATATGTGGTACAAAATTATGGTGTCGTACCCTTGACCCCTGACCTTGACCGATTACCTTTAGTTGACCTATGACCTTTGACATTGGGTGACCTTTTGTTGACCTTTGACGTTAAGAACATCCGATGGGGTGACGTGAAGCCACGTGATGACCTCCGATGGGGGTGTCGGAAGGAAGCCCATGTGATACCACGTCATAGCCAAGCGGAGCTGCCATGGACGAGTCTCAGACGCTTAGCAAGCGTGACTGCTTTTCGCTGAATTCCAGGGTTAGCCAAGTTAAGCCACTGCCAATTTTTTTTTTCTTTTTCAAATCGACAAACAAGCCCTTTTTAGTAGCTCTGCTTATTAGGCGTGTTAGTGCTCATTGGCCTTTCCTATTCGCATCGACTGCACAAACTCATGAAGGGACTTTATGGGGATTCCATAAGGAAGTTGCTGACACCTTCAATTTCCTAGCTGCGCAATTTTCCTTAGCTTACCTGTATAGCCTCTCCAGAACGCAGGTGACTCAGGTACTTAAAAAATATTTGTTTCCTGTACTGTTTTATCGGCAACGTGTTCTGGAGTTCCTTGACACCAGTCTTTTAAAACGTGCTAAGCGAATGTGGATTTCATCCGCTGCGAAAACGTTCTTTAAACTTCACACATAGACGCTGCCTGTAAAGGCGTGGCTTCATGCTAAGGAGATGATTTCGCCATGAACGATAAGTTTCCCGCCTGTGCAATTCGCCGAAGACCATTCATTGATCATTGTTTTATTCTCTGCAGTGATGTTGTGCTCTTCTGGGACATATTGCAGCGAACACTTAAGAGGGACATTGAAGACACACCCTACAGTATCCGTTTTTTTCCCGTTGAGAAAACTTTGTTGTTCCGTGTGATTATTTATTTTTTGTGGACTATTTAGTCTCTGGAAGAGCCGTATGATGGACCGCCACACCTAATCAAAGCAATCGAAATCATTCTGTGAACAGTGCGCTTTGGTGCGAGCAGTATATGCTGCCCTGAAAGAGCCGCCTAGCTTGCTCCCCTATCTAGATTCATGTGTGTGCCTCCCAGAATTTTAATTTTTGGGAAGGTGGAGACGTGCGGGGGTATGGTAGGCTCGTATTACGCAGCCTGGTGGTTTGTAGCATAAGCATATTTAAATTTTTCTTTTCGGCAATATTTTCATGCAATAAAAACGAAGAACTGCGGCTATAGCATAGTGCTCTCGTGCAGTCGGCAGTAAAGCTGACCTGCTCACTCCGCCGCAGGTTCGAATCCCAGTCGCTGCAATATTTATTTTATTTATTTATTCAAGGTCAAAGACAATGCTTCAGCGATGGCTCGACTTTTGCAACTTTGGTCGTGAAGTTGAGCTTTTGCTGGACAAAATATTGAGAAGCAGTCACTCATATTTTTAAAGCCACCAACTAATCACAAGAGCCTGCAATCTTCTACCGAAAAGAATTCATCTTCTACTGCTTTGAATGCGAACTTGTGACCATTGTCATGCTTTACAATTTTACCCACGTTGTCAACCACAATAATCATGGCAATCATGGCATGCTGAACGTATTCATATTGTAGCAGCTTTAATAACATTTTAATTCCACTCAGGTTGAAATTGTCAATACGGCGTTAAGGTCTTGGAGTGTAATGTTTTGGTAATCTGTTGCTGGACGACCTAGATCTGTCTTTAGGAGATTAAGCCGCAAGGTAGGCCCAGTAAGTCGAAACAGATAGACTTTTTCTCAGTCTGTAAAACCATTATTTTTAAGGCACTATAACCTCCCCTCCCCCCCTAGCCTAATATTGTTACTTGAGCAGGGCGTCACTGAATCGACCCTGAACAAACTATTACTGACGCAAAAGATAATTTGACTTTCGCTGCAAACTCACTATGGAATTATATTCCATACTAACATAATAAATATGTTCGCTTCACTCGACCTCTCATTATCTGTGATCTTACCCTGCGTCACTCGTAAAGCACTCCTTTCACATTTCTAGGGAAATAAATTTTCTGAGGACACCGCTTAAACACCGAAAGGTGAAGACTCACTGGAACAAAATACCAAGTAAAAGTGACCTTCACCCATTTTCACAACCTGCTGCTGCTTTGCGCAGAAAGCAACCCCAGAGCTGTTACGATGCCCGTGCAAGCAGTAAATGACGAAATAACAAGCGCAGGCGGGGCACCGATCACCATCACGCATTCTAAAGACTCCTTCTTTTTTACGGACGACGCATCAAAGCATTGATATAACGTTGCCTCGAAAGATAACCTCAAAGAACCCAGCTCTTGACTGCCCGACAAAAGGTATGCGAATTTCAAATCTGCTAAAATGGCAGGTCAAACTTTCAGAATTGTGAGTCTCTTTCCGCCCACTATGTGGTCGTATTCTCTGTTTCTCCGTATTGTACTTTCATATCTCCGGTGCCCAAAAAGGTGTGTTTTATCGGGCAGGAAGTGAATGGCAGGGTATGGTAAACTTGGAGGCCGCATCGGTTGCTGACTATAAGGCAACAGTCGAACATCAAAAGAGAACAGCCGAGTAAAATCCTGGCAAGAATGCTGCATAGACATTTAAAACTGAACTTTCACAACCGCAAGAAACACAGATTCCACCATTAGGTGACTCAAAAAGTTCTTCCTTCGAAGCGGTCACGCCAGCGAAATTTCTTATTTAAATCCTCAATTCCACGCAACACTCACTGCCTAATCAAAGTATGTTTTTCTTCGCATTGGTGGCTGCTTCGTGTGTGCACTGGAGGCGGTCAGGAGCAAGCCCTGACAGGAACAGAGTATTGAGAAGCAATTGCATGAGATAAAAACAAAAAAGGGAGGGGCATGGCTTCCTGATGACTCAGAGACACTAGAAAATAGTTGCCTAAATGCAGCTAACGTCCTTAGTGCCCTTTTACTCGGAGCAGAGGAAACACAGAGCTTTCTGCATGCATTCGGCTTTCCACATACTCGAACTATGTGGTTTTTAGGAGTAACAGATAATATATGATTCGTTAGAGTAACGGAATGAATTCTAAGTTAACGAAACGTAGCACGGGGCGACAGAGGTTAAGGTGGACAAATAAATTTTTCAAGGTTTGACACTTAAGCGTGTTTCATCCCGCACAAGAAGCCTTTTTGTTTAAGACGACCCACCCCGTAACCTATTACGAAATTGACTGTCTGTCTGCTGACAGAACTACTGCACCCACAGCCAGGCGCCAAAGTTCGGCAAATATCGAAAAACCGTGCTAGCTAGAATGCTGTTTCTATATCTATGGCCAGAACTTTAGTGGAAAAAAATGCCCTGGTCATACCAGCTAAGCTCAAGGAAGATGTGATCACTTTCTGCAATTTTGCATTGTCTTGTGGATGCCTGAAAGATTTTGATATGACACGTGCATCACAGCACTTCTAGCCTGAACAACGAGAGTATTATTTGTGGTATTCCTAAAAAAAGTCATAATAAAATACTCTTAGCTGCAACCATACGATTACCTAAATATCTTTATATATCCCAATGTATAAACCACGAAAGAAGAGCTCGTGGGTGTTGAGCACGCTAGCTTCGTCCCATTGCGTTAGATGAGTTTCTCTGCAACAGTGGAGACTACCAGCACACCTACTCATATACTCGCAGATCCTCGAATACTACGAAGAACTCTTCCACCACGCCGCTCATCCTTGTCAAGAACGGACACCGCGGCGTGGTGCCAGCTCTGGATGAACCCCCTCCGCCACGAGCAGACCTTCCTCCTCACGGGAAGTTGCTCTGTCCAGCTCCAGCCTGGGCGATCAGCAACGGCCGATTGAGCGGGCCTGCAGGGTTACAGAAGCTATCGGAGTCCTGTACTGAGGACCCAGCCCACGAGGACGGTCTCCCAGTCAACCTTTCCAAATAAAGTTTTTCACCACCGCCAACGGCGTGACGGCGTCCGCCCGCTCACGGTATAGATAGAGAAAGCAAAGCAGGTTTTCACTCAGCTGACGAACGCCACTCAGACAGCTTTCGTGTCAGCGTTTACCTATCGACATCCAGTCACGAACAGATGGCTTACGTATAGTTCATCCACGTGTGTGGTACAAATGACACATCTCCTACAAAAGGAACCGGTCGCTTCCTTTAAAGCGAAAAAATATTTTTAACAGACATTTAATGACTTCAGTTCACAGTCAGTCCAGACGAACCTTCCCTTTCGGCTTGCCAGTTTTTCTTGTGTTCTCACAGGTGGCAAAACAGACGTGTTAACGCTCACACCTTTTTTAAGCGCTAGATCAAACCCAATGTCAGGGCACGTTAAAGAACCCCAGTTGGTCGAAATTTCCGGAGCCTTTCACTACGGCGTCCCTCATAGCCTTAGTCTCCCTGGGACGTTCAACCCCCCTTAACCATAACCCATAATCCCTTTCGGCTGAACTGTCAGCCGGCCTCATTAGTTTTGCGAAAATGTCATGTGATACCAACCATCCTAGCAGCCGTGTCTGGAGTCCCTCGGGCCCTTTTCGGAAGATCCTTGTCTGAGACCACCGTCGCAATAATTTGTTCTGCGTATTCCCGGCGTCCGCAGCCAACTGTGATGAAAGTAGAGGCGGCAGTTTGGTGCAGTATTCTTGGTTTTAGCTTAGTTTGTGTGGGTTTAACGTCCTGAAGCGACTCGGGCTATGAAGCACGCCGTAGTGAAGGGCTACGGAAATTTCGACCACCTAGGGCTCTTTAAAGGGGCCATGACATGGTCGTTCTTCATATTGCAGTTTTGTGCTTCCGTAACTAATAAAAGAGCTTATGATTCAGTTTCCGAAATTTGGCTGCCCTGGACGAGCACTATATTCCAAAAAATGCGATCGAAATTGAGAACGGGAAACTCCTCCCACCGGCAGCGACCGCCATATTGAATGCTATCGGGACGTCACCACGGCATACACGGAGCAACGTCGTCTGCTCTCGTTGCTGAAATATGCGCAGCGAGGTCTCTTGTCCCCTGTAGTTCCGCGGGCGGTCGAAGTTGCAGTCGTCCCCCATATATGAGTGTCTGGTGCCGCAAAAGCGTTAATAATAGTAACGCAGTTATTCTTCGGTATAGGCATAGGGTCCGGTTACTCAAGGTCGATGGGACGTCGATCGGCAGTCGGTTCGCTGGTCGGTATGCAAATGCCATCGCTGACGCACTGGTCTGTCAAGCTAGACCGACGACGACGCCAGCACGACCAACGACCCTGTATCGCAGTAGTGTAAAGAGTGAACTTAGTGGGAACTAGCATAGTGTGGTGGGGGACTAGTTGGCGTGACATTCTATAACCTTAATAATTTTAAATCTTATTGTACCTGATGCTAGCCACGGCGACATACGCGATGTGCGTGCACCATCGAAGATGTGCTTTCATTCGGTACCTGCGCAGAGATCCTATCGGTGAGGCAATTGAGCGACACGGGCAGAAAACGCCGCACGATGGTGCCGCTCGTCGCTCGTCGCCTTCGCCTGGGCTTGTGCAGCCAAGCGAAAGCTTCACGCCCGGTGAATAGACGGCCCGAAAAACTGCGCTTGTGTACCTTATCCGTATCGAAAAAAAGCGAAACGAGCGGCTGCATTTCATATCTTCACACCATCATACTAATCAGCACGGAACACCTGCCAGATGCTTCAATTTCGGCCGACGGTGGACCGCCGGCCCCTTTCGTGACGAGGCCTAGCTAGTATGCAGGATTCGTGTGTGCGATTTCGAAAAACTGCGCTTGTGTACCTTATACGTATCGAAAAAAAATCGAAACGAGCGGCTGCATTTCATATCTTCACACCATCAGACTAATCAGCACGGAACACCTGCCAGATGCTTCAATTTCGGCCGACGGTGGACCGCCGGCCCCTTTCGTGACAAGGCCTAGCTAGTACGCAGGATTCGTGAGTGCGATTTCGAAAAACTGCGCTTGTGTACCTTATACGTATCGAAAAAAAAGCAAAACGAGCGGCTGCATTTCATATCTTCACACTTTCATACTAATCAGGGGAGAACTGCCAGATACTTGAATTTCGGCCCACGGTAGACCGCCTCCCCCTTTCGTGACGAGGCCTAGCTAATACGCAGGATTCGTGTGTGCGATTTTGAAAAACTGCGCTTGGGTACCTTATCCTATAAAAAAAGCGAAACGAGCGGCTGCATTTCATATCTTCACACTTTCATACTAATCAGCGGGGAACTCCTGCCAGATGCTTGAATTTCGGCCCACGGTGGACCGCCGGCCCCTTTCGTGACGAGGCCTAGCTAGTACGCAGGATTCGTGTGTGTGATTTAGACGACTGCGGAGAGCGAATTCGCAAGTTTTAGCGCCTGAAAATAGCTGTCCAGCATAGTTTTGGCCACAGTGCCCTCAAATCGATGACTGCCTACATCGCAGGGCGCGAGTACAATAAGGGGGAAGTGCCGATATGTGACCCAGCTTGCACAGCATCCGCTGAAGGCAGCCGGCAACAGCCGTCGGCGTCGACTGCGGACAACAAATTTGGCTGTTTTCATTTATTCAAGTAATGTCCGAACGTATTTTTAGTTAAAGCGCTTTAGAATTAAATACCGATGACATAAGAGGAAGCAGATACAATTAGCGGGAAGCGCTGGTCCTACGCGAAGCGTTTCCCAAGCAGGCGATATAGCATCATCGGCACTTATTGCAGTGTTATCATAGTGTCTAAATGAGGAAAACTACAATCTGTGGACAATAATACGTTGTATTTGCGATAAGGAGAGCCTACCTTGCGTTTTATGCCAAGCAAACGAGCAGTACTGTTTGCACACAGCTATGCAAACAACCCCAGCATGGGGCTGCAGTTGTCGTGTTCGTCGCATTCCTAGGCCACAATGCGCATCCACAGTAAACGCTAAACTATGTACTATTCTTTTCAAGCACTCATTTAGACGGCGGCGACCATTCATCGGTGCGGGCAGTAAAAGCATTCGAATCGCGTAGGGTTTTCCAAGCGGCTTGGTTCCTGCAAAATGGTTCTACGAGAAGAAGGGAATGTATGCTCGACTTACAAATGCACACATGCAGCGGGCAAGTCGTCTCATTCGGCACTTTTCTCTGCTCCTTTCGTGCCTCAAGGTTGACAATCGTAATAAGTGTGACCTTGTGATAATAGGAGTTTATTTATCGAGCAGATGAACAGCGGACAAGAAATTGGTAGCCAGCTACAAAACGCCGCCGCTTTCATGGCGCACATCGGCCAAGGCATGCACGGCACGTGCTGCTTTTCACATAGGGGAGCACTTGACTGCACAAAAGAAACCACACTCATAACATAAAAATAACATGTTGATGAGCGTAAATAATAAAGCAGGGGTCCATCAATTTCTGTTTCCTCAACAATCAGAAAAGGGCTGCCACGAGCAAGTCCACTTTCTAAAGGATCACTCAGGTCGCGTACTAAGCTGACGACTTCCGGAAAGAAAACACTGAAAATGCATTTTATTTCGATAAGCTAAAAAAAAACTTTTCGAGCGACCGCCGTATACAGTGTGCATACAAGCACCTCAAGAGTGCGCAGCAGACGACGCGGGGCGGGCATGCCCCTGACGTCCGCAATCAGAGGTTGCCAGACCGGCAATCAGTTCGCAGAACAAAGGGAAAAAATTCGTTTTAAAAATATTACCGCACAGAATCAATTGAAACTTGGGGAAATTTTAATGGAAAAAGTTCAGAATTAAATACGATAGGCAGGGTATGAGCGAAAATAGGTTTTTATGGCCCCTTTAACGTCCACTGACATCTCACACTGCACGGGCCTCTAGAATTTTGTCTCTGTCGAAATGCGACCGCCGCGGCCTGGATAGAACCGGCGTCTTTAGTGTCAGCAGCCGAGCGCCGTAACCGCGGAGCCACCGCGGCGGCCGCTGGTGCAGTATTCTAGAGACATAAAACATCGTGTGCACCCGAACAGCCAACACTGAGTAATCAGCGCACCCCCTTCCCTTTGCAAGGTCGAGCCTATGGTGCTCATCGCCCCATTGACTTCTGCCGCAGATCAAAGGCATCTACCATGCCTCTCCAATTAACGCTGCCGTGCGCCATCCACGGACACACTGTCCTCGGAAAATATCCCAATCGAACCTTCCATCTTCACTCTCGCCGCCCCCAGCCACGTGTACGTTTACCTTTGGAAGTATTCTGTTACCATAACAGGCTATCGATTCTCTGTGCTACATGCCACACCGAATTGATTTCCTTCCAAGCCTACATCAAGGGGCGAAGAAGCTTTGCGTCATCTGCAGCGGGCCACACATATAGGCATCATTGGCCCACCTAGGTCGCACCAGCCGGGAAAAAACGACTGGAAGCATTGTTTAACTTCTCATTACACAAAGAAAACAGTGCGCTTAAATGTGAAGAGCGTCGCGTCATCGGTGAGAACACTGAGCGTAAGTTGCTTATATGCGCAAGTATACTCCAGCGAGGAACGATCCACGATTACGAGCTATTATCATTAAGTATTATGCGTGCTTTTCAGATAAATTCTCGTTTAAACCTGAGCCTACTTGTTTGTTTATGACGTATCTTATATCTACAGGCGTTAAAGGCGCCTCTGCCTAAGCGTAAAACTAAATTTTCGACGTGTAAAGTTTCCGTCAGTATATAGTTATAATCGGTTTTGGGGGAAAGGAAATGGCGCAGTATCTGTCTCATATATCGTTGGACACCTGAACCGCGTCCGTAAGGGAAGGGATAAAGGGGGGAGTGAGAGAAGGAAGCAAGATGTGCCATAGTGGAGGCCTCCGGAATAATTTCCACCTCCTAGGGATATTTAACGTGCACTGACATCTCACAGCACACGGGCGCCTCTTGCGTTTCGCCGCCATCGAAACGCAGCCGCCGCGGTAAGGGTCGAGCCCGGAAACTCCGAATCAGTAGCCGAGTGCCCTAACCATTGAGCCACCGTGGCTAGGTAAATGCCGTAAGGGAAGGAAAGCGAAATACAAATTGTTTTTAAGGAAAGGAAATGACGCCTGTCTCGCATATATCGGTGGACACCCGAACCGCGCCGTAAGGTACTACTACTACGACCTGATGGCTTTTCGACCGATCGAGCTGTAGAGTTTACACTTTTGCGTAACATGAAGCGTGCGTAGGGCTGCTATTCCTGGGAAAATGCACACGTTACAAAATTGAAAGAGCAAACCAATACAGGTCAGCAAGTGCAATGCGTCTTAACTACCCTAGTAACTCTCGCTCTAAGTTAAAAAAAAAACCTCAACCCGAGCATCAGTCTACCTGGTTCCACTATGTGTGTCTGTTTAGGTATTATGGTAACAAGTAGCCATTGTTAAGTGGCTCTCTTCTGAGCAGTGTAAGAATGGACTGAGGAATGTACGCACAGCCCTAGTAATGATTTTTTGACATGTGAGAAGAAAATAATAATTGGTTTTCGGGCAAAGGAGATGGCGCAGTATCTGTCTCATATATGGCTAGACACCGGAACCGCGCCGTATGAGAAGGAAAAAAGGAGGGAGTGAAAGAACAAAGGAAGAAAGTGTGCCGTAGCGGAGGGCTCCGGAATAATTTCGACCGCCTGGGGTCTTTAACGTGCACTAAGATCGCATAGCACACGGGCGCCTTAGCGTTTTTCCTCCATAAAAACGCAGCCGCTTCGGTCGGGTTCGAACCCGGGAACTCCGGAACAGTAGTCGAGCGCCGTAACCATTGAGCCACCGCTGCGGGTATGTTCCGGCCGCCAAATCTAAAAACCTGAACGGCTAACCGACAACAACGCACCTTGTTTAAGTGGACAATAGCCTTTTTAGTTGAATAAGTTACTAACTACATTTGTATTAGCGCGCCTTTTATAAGCGTTCTCTGACAATAAAAGTGAAATTTTCAGCTCTTTTAGGGCATGCTGTCATGTGTTTTATCTTGAACCACGGCTTTGTTCGTCACGGTCGTGCGTGGTCGAGGCGTCCAACGATGTAGACGGTGACCAGTGATTTTGAGAATAGAATGTAGGTGACACCAAACTAAGATAGTACAAGAAACTAGGGTAACTGTGAACAAAATTATTGGTTTTCAAAGCCGTAGCTTCCACTCATTCGACGAAACAATCCGTAGTCTCGTAGACCATATGGTTGTTGGCTCGACTTATATTGAAGTAAATTTCCCAGCAGTCTTCTTTCTTCTATTCCGTCGCGCCTTCGTGATACCAAAGGACATAACCTGTACAAACAAAAGGAGAGGTGTATCCATGAGTTACATTGGCGTCATACAGCCGTTACTTGCAAACTTAGGCATGCAGGATGTCTCCGGTTGCGGTGGCCGATTGCACGAGAGTATGAACGCCTCGCCCATGTAAATACTTGTTTTTTTTTACTGTCTCGGGGTTTTAGTTAGGGCTGACATGTTTTAACCGTTCGAGACCAGCGAAATTAGCAATTCAGTGGAAGTGCCCAAGATGTGAGAAGGACGGCTTTCTCCCGTCCATATTGCATGCGTTCAGCCTTCACGTTTGAATCGTTTCAAGCATCGCTGTTGGTGGTTTAGATAGTCTATTAATTATTCTCAAACTAATTAGGCGCTTTATCGACCCCAAAGAAGAACTGTACACGCGCAAGGCATTCCGACTGCAAACGATTCGCAGTTCATTTAATCGGCGGGCGATACACCAAGTACTCGCTGACTTCCAATGATGGGCAGTGGTTAGGTCGGTTCTAACTAATGCGTTTCAAGGCTGATGTAATCGTACCGTTCACAGCAGAGTCAGGAATATAAGCTCTTACCGTCAGGACCGGCACCAACTCCAAGTATGTCCAAGAGGCGTAATCACTGTGCTCCACTGTCTCTTCAACGCTCGCATAGTCTGAGGTGGAGAAGCTAGAGCATTCAGCGTTAAGGAATTTTGATAATTATGGAGTCGTGTAGAACTAAGGAAGCAACTAGAGCCTGTAGGTAAAATGCAAACTTTTGATTTTGCATAAAAAAATCTTGAGACTTGTGAAGGCAGAGTTCACTATGAATGTCGCGGATTTTTACACAATTTTCAGGTCTCAGCGTATCTTCGCTGCATAACGTTCTTGCAGATAACGGATTCACATATTTAGCCATGGAGGCTGTGTTAATCCGTTGTCTACTTAATAAACGTAACGTTAACAGTCACGGGTCCCAATTTCTAACAGGTACCCTATTTCTGCTACACTTAACGAAAAGAGAAACAGAAATTTCACGCTGAATTTCCAAGCGCCGCGCAAAATCTGTCGGCGTGCAACGTGTGGTGAGAAAGCGCGAAGCATGATATCTGATTCTCAAATTACTGCATATTCTTCTTTCCGAGAAAGCTCACTGAAGACAGTAGTGCCTTGACGTTTTTATTTCCAAAGAGACCAAACACTGCACTCGGCCTTACCTGGCCTTTCCAAGCCGCCAACTACTTCGAACAATCGCGACCACCGAAGCAGAGGTACCGGTGGCGGCAGTAACAGCCTAGCGCCGTCTGCTCAGGAATAGCACATCAGTACGATTAACTCTACACCAATGCCCCTGTCTGCAGTCGACACTTGCGGCTACAAGCCGCCTATATGGCGCAGCACCGGCTTTCTCCAATACCCATACTCTTCTAGTTCACTGTCGTTCTAACGTTAGCAACACTCAGTGAACTCTGCTGCATTATTGTCACGAGTAGTGATGTGAAGAAGGCAGGCAGGAAAGCAAGAAGAGGCCTCCAAGCCAACTACTTATTGGACGAACCTGCGCCCCAATAGAGAGAAACTCGGCGCCGACGGTAGCGACACGGGCACTCGTGACTGTCGTACATCTTTTATTTAAACGTGACGCAGAGCACCTCAGATAAAGGGGGTACAGGTGCCCAAATCTTTAACTGGTGTGCGCGAGTGGTGACTTTTCCGTGCGTCAGCGCCGTATGACGGGCGAAGCTGGAAACAGTCTGAGGCTAAGCGCATGCGGACAAAGCGCGCTCAGCTGGGCCCATCGTCTGCTAGGCTGTTACTCCTTAAGGTCGCATTTTGATGAAGGCGAAGTGCTGGACGCCCATGTACTGTGCTATATCAGCGCACGTCAAAGAGCCCCAGGTGCTCGAAATTTCCACAGCCCTTCACTACGGCGTCCTTCACAGCCTGAGTCGCTTAGAGACGCTAAACCCCCATGAGCAACAACAACAGGCTGTTTTCCATTACTAAAATCTCGTTCGATTTCACGCGCCAAGTACAGTTTGCGAGTTTCACTGCCGCCACAGAAGCACCAGCTTGCTGCGCACAGCTGGCATGCGTACATGTAGTACTCACACTGAGGAAAGTTAAGTCAGGGAACCACTGCCGCTCCCAGCTTTCAACGTTGCAGTCTCATTGGCGCTGCATAATAAGAAGCATGCTCAGTATCGAGTGATGCTTCGAAACGCAAGTTCCATAAACTGTACATATTTGACTTGTGCGACAAACAATATTTGCGCGATCGGCTGCGAAGTGGTGCTCGAAGACCACTTGTTAAAGGGACCTTCTACTGACTTTTATTCGCTGATATTTTTGGGCTCAATCGAAATCTCCTTTCTATAATAAACAAATACCAGAGCGTGGTGTTGAGAAACACAGCATACCCGTTAAAAAAATATTTTTTTTCTATACATTAGTCTCTCTTTCTTATGTTCGCTGGTGTCTTCAGTCCCTGCCATCGGTTGGCGACACGAAATGTAGTCAGTAGAGTGAATCTAAGACATTCAGTGGACACGACGACTGCCGCGCCTCCTGGAGGACGTGCAGTGACGGTAATGAGCATGTCATCAACCGAGATGCACAATTTTTATTAAAAATACAGTTCAGTCATTAAGGTATTTCTAGAATAGGTGGTTCTAGAAGTGGTGGTAATTTCAACGCAATAATACAGGTTATATCTATCACAAATGCCAGCAAGCGGTTTTGGAGGCAGCAGAGCGGCCGATGGCAGCGCCGCAGCAAGACTTTGGCAGCGGCAGCGACGGTGGTCGGACGCTGGCACGACGCGCTTGTGCATTTAGAGGTTGGTGAAATACGCCCCGCCGCGGTGGCTCAGTGGTTAGGGCGCTCGACTACTGATCCGGAGTTCCCGGGTTCGAACCCGACCGCGGCGGCTGCGTTTTTATGGAGGCAAGACGCAAAGGCGCCCGTGTGCTGTGCGATGTCAGTGCACGTTAAAGATCCCCAGGTGGTCGAAATTATTCCGGAGCCCTCCACTACGGCACCTCTCTCTTCCTTTCTTCTTTCACCCCCTCCTTTATCCCTTCCCTTACGGCGCGGTTCAGGTGTCCAACGATATATGAGACAGATACTGCGCCATATTCCTTTCCCCCCAAAACAAATTATTATTATTATTGATGAAATACCTTCTTGGCCTTTTAAAAGAATGCACCTGTACTCGCCTGCCCCCGCTGCTGTCAAAAGTGCGTTGGGACGTTTTTTTACTCTATGTTGCTAATCAGTTCTTCGGTGTTTTATTAGCAGAGTAAGACGGTGTACGACTGAGCTGAGATATAAATGTTAAGAACCGCGGAGATCTGGGTGACATCGCGAAAACTCTAGGAGAGAAGCAGCCTAACAGTGTAAAGGAAATTGCTAAAGATCTAACATACCTGGTTAGGAAACTTTATGTATTCGCTAAAGACCTTAAAGGTGCACTAAAGAGGAATCTGAACTCGTCTTTTTACCGCTGGAACTCTATCTACACGTTCTGAGCATTCTCAGAAAACTCGAAGTATCGTCCTGTGCAGCCGATTCCCTAAGTAAATCGGATTAAACACCCCAGCTCCCGCCTTTTTTTGAACTCAACGCGATAGGTAGGAGGAGTCAACGAACGCGCCAGCCAGTCCCGTGGCGCGGCTTGCCGCTCTGCCGTCGGCGGAGTGATACGTAGATTAAAGAGTCCACGTTTATTTTTATTTCAGTGGGCCTAACTTACGGCTATATAGCCTGTGACTGAAAACTGTTTATTCACAGAAAACTAAAAAGGAAAATAAAATCGAAAGCGAAGCCGCCACCGGACTGGCTGAAAGGCACTCCACGCACTGGTTGACTCCGCCTGCCTGCCGCGTTGAGTTCAAAAAAGGTGGGAGCTGGGAGGTTTAATCCGATTTAATTAGGACAATCAGCCGCACAGGACAATAATTCAAAGTTTTGTAAGAACGCTCGGAACGTGCAGATAGAGTTCGCCCGGTAAAAGTACGTGTTCAGATTCCTCTTTAGTGCACCTTTAAGAGTGAAATCGGAACGGTGGCAGGTTCCAACGCCGAAATACGAAAGGAACTTGTTGAAGCCTGTGAGTCTATGAACCATGCAAATAGCACATTTGAGGAATTCAGAAAGGACGTGGAACGTTTCCGGAAAGAGCTAGCTGAGGTGAAACGTCTGGGTGCCGATTGCAAAACGGAAATAGAAAGGTTTAACCCAAGAGCTTAGAGAAGCTAAGCAGGAGATTGTAGAATGGAGGCAGTATAGCAGATGCATGAATGTCGAAATCCGGAGGCTACCGGTCGTGGAAAGCGAAGACCTGCGAAAGACACGGTCGGGGTCATTGCTCTCGCCCTCGATGCCTCCGTCACGGAAGAGGAGGACAGCGGTCTAAAGATAAAGATAAACCTAATGTAGTAGTGAAGTTTTGCGCAAAGGCGGCCCGGAACAGGTTAATTGCTGCGGCTAAAAAGAAAAGACTGAATTCTAGAGACATTGCCTTTGAGGATGATGAACCTGTGTACATCATCGAAATCTTTGCGTAGAAACGAAACCGTCGCCGCAAAGCTCGTCAGCTTAAGAAGGAAAAAAAGCTGGAAGTTTGTTTAGGTAGATCAAGGAAAAATCTTGATGCTGAAAGATGAGAAATTACCTCTCTACATATCACGTCAGAAGACGCCCTGGTGAAAGTGAACTGAATAAATCAAGGCTAACATTTTGTTCCTGTACCAAAAAAAACACGCTTTCCACAATTTCTGAAGTAGACCAACTAATTGAAAACAAAAATACTCTCGATACTACACTGTAATATGCGCAGCCTGCGCAAAAATTCTAAATGCATTGATTGGGTATATATCGCGCCATAACTGTAGCTTTGATTTAATATATAGGCGTGAGAGAATATGGCTGAGGGTCAATGAGACTGTCTTATTACCGGGCTATAAATTTTCCTCCCTCCCAGGTGATTCACGCGCAAGGGGTGATAGGGTAGAAATAACGCAGCGGTGGCCGAGTCGCTTGAGCATCCGCCTCGCATGCGGGAGGAGCGGGGTTCGATCCCCAGTGCAGCCGGGTACCCACCGGTGATACAATGGGTACAAGCTTTCCCCTGGTCTGGTGCTCCGCTTCTTTAGGGTGAAGTGTTTGGGAAATAAGTCTTTGACCTCACCTTGAGCAGAAGAAAAAACCTTATGCCATGGCGCTCTTTGGCCACCGATGCCCTTGCGCCTTAAAAATTAATGATTATCAGAAAAACACATAAGACAAGACATTGCATTTCAGGTATTTCTACAGCTTCAGTTAGTGACCATGCTATACAATCCCTCTGTATCAAACTTTCAGGTGGCATAATAGTAGGAGTGGTATACCCCCCCCTCCCCCCCCCCCCAGTTCACCATTTACATCCTTCACTGAGAAGTTTGAAACATCCCTTACTCTTTTATCGCATGGACATAACGGCAGTATCCTTATTGTTGTTGATTATAAAATCGATGTCACACCTGATACCCAAAATGGCTACACACTGCTGCTGGAAGCATTCGACTTGCACAACCTGTTCGCTGAACCTGCCCGTGTTACCATCACCACAATACCCTAATTGATCATGTTTTGTGTAACGTTGCTGACAAGGTTTCTGCTAGTGTGCGCCCTTATCCTGTTGCCGATCACTTGCCCTTTTTTGTTGCCATGCAGATGAAAATGTCGGACAAAGATAGGCCTATTCGCCCTAAACTGCAGAGAAAAATAAATTACGGCTTGTTTCGCAGGCTACTAGAACAAACCGATTTTTTCGCCAGTTACGAGGACAATGTTGGAACTGAGTACAATAATTTTGTTGAAGCTCATCAAGCAATAATATGCCAGAGTGTTGAGACTATGTGTGTCCTAAAGTACAGTAAAACGTTTTGCCCGCAGATGACAAGGTACATTCTTGATGATTTAACAAGAAACAATACTGGTGAAAAAAATGGGAACAGAATAGATACCATGATTTTTACCTAACCCAATCTAAGCGACTTAGGAACTCCACGGTCTACCTAATGAGAAAAAGAACAAAGGAATATTACTCGTTTCTTATCCAAGAAGCTGATGGTAATACCGCAAATATGTGGAATGTAGTGAATGATGCTTTCGAACTTGGATGTAAAAGCAACACATATTACCTGACGTAATCGACCAAGATGTAGTGGGCACGTTCAGCAATTGCTTTACAAACATAGGACCTCTCTTAGAAGAGCAGCTAAGTTCCATATCTGATCCTAAATGTCCAATAACCCTAATTATAAACAATTTTGTAGTGAAGGAGCTCGATTCAAGCGAAGTAGTAAATGTAATTAACAGACTTCAAGTATGTAAGGCCTCAGGACTCGACGTAATCTCTGTTAAAACAATCAAAGACAACATTTACATGTAAGCCATGCATCTATTACACCAGTTTTGTCACTGTATTTAGAGCGAAATGTATCCTGAGAAACTAAAGGTAGCTAAACTGGTACATATATATACAAAGATGGAGAACGATGAGAACCAAGTAACTATAGACCAATTTCGGTCCCCGGTATTATCAACACAATTTTTGAAAAATGTCTTTGTGTAAAGGTATGGAAATCCATAAGCAAATAAAATAGTATGAGCGCCAGTCAGCACGGCTGCACACCGTAGTGATCAAGAGGTTCTGCGGTCCAATTTCTCACGGAGATCTTAAATAGAGCCCTCCACGACAACAAGATTACCATAGTTGTGCATCGAAACATTAAGAAGGCGTTCGATACCTTTAATCATATCATGCTACTTGATAAGCTTCGTAATATTAATTTTAGATGTAAAATGGCAGAGTTATTCACCGGTTATCTCACCAATCGCAAACAGCATGTTGTAATGAATAACTTGTTCTCTAAACCGCAGGCCGTGCTGACTGGAGTGCCACAGGGCTCAGTACTGGGACCGATCTCTTTTTTTTTCGTTACACGTAAACGACTTTCCGCAAACCTTAAAATATTCTCTAGAATTAATATACGCCGATGACACGACGTTAGTATTTATAGGAGGCTCAATAGAACTAAAAAGCACAATAAACGCGAAGCACTAGTTATGGTCTTAAAGTGGTTTACTACCAACCAGCTCACAGTTAATACTCAGAAAACAAAGTATACTGTGCTCGGCTTTAGGGGAAAAATTTAAACTACAATGAAATCACCTTATATGTAAACATTGAGCCGATACAACATGTAACAAGTTTTAAATACCTAGGCGCGCATTTCGATTCTGACATGCACGGGAGAAATCACATATAATAAATTTGTTCAAAACTTGCATATGGATGTCATATATTCTCTTGAAAGCGCGAGAATGTTTTGATTACTCTATTCTACATATACTGTGTTTTGCTTTAATACATAGTCAGTTAAGTTACTGCATATAATCTTGAGGCAACACATACCCCACATACCTTGAACCGATAGTCCGACTACAAAAGAGGGCACTAAACATTATCACTTATTCCAAATAGACTTGCCCTAGCAAGCTCCTTTTTCAGGAAGCCCATATTTTACCTTTACATTCTATTTATACGTTAAAAACAGCACAGACAATTCATAAAATACCCCAATCCAATGAGCCGTTTCATCATAGTATTTTTATAGCTCCTAAAAGGGACACTCGAGCTGCAATTTCAAACCGTTTTATCCTACCAATAATGCGCAATACATACGGAAAAAGACTGATTGAGTTCAATGGTAAACTAATATGGAATTGCAATACTGATGATGTTAAAATTCAAAGTAATTTTTCATAATCCCTCAAAATGTTCTTACTGAGCCTATAATTTTGAGGATAATTGGGTGTGCAAATTTTACGCCGAAATGGTATTGTAAAGGTTATGTACAAATAATGTCCGCATGAGTAACAAATGTATATGCGGACATATTTAAAATGAAACTGATGCGCAATGAGCATGTTGTGATTTTATTATTTTGAGTCATTTATGAGAGAAATGTTCTCTCCACTTGCTGCATTTGCAAGGTATCTTTGGGATGGACCAGGCAGTAGACTTGGCTATGGGTCCTGTACCATTGTACATAGTTTCATTGTACTTATTTCAGTTTTCAAATAAACAAAAACGTATAAAAAATGGCCTCGGTTGTGTGATTTCTTTCCGAAAGCGTTGTAAAAGATTTTCAAGACAAGTTTAAACAATAAAAGCAGCTATAATTATTGAAAAGGTGGCTGCTTTATTTGATATGCAAAAAACTATTTCTCTCCATGACGCTGGGGTGTAGTCACAAAACCCACCCAGCATGCCCCCATCCAGGAGTCAGCGAAGCTAGCCGCCACGAGAGAACGCAGCCTGGCGTTACCACCCGCTCACACCTAGCGTTCTTTGCATTACAAAATATAAATTCCAGTTTAAAGCGTGAGTTCTCTACTCTTTATTGACACCATGTCTTGAGATTACAAAAATATGCCAATATTTAAATACTCGTCGCCGACAGAAAACTGACCCTTTAAAGAATACTGTATTAGGATATTCCACAAGCACTTATCTATGATCAGAAAAATATCACGAGCGTTGTTAATGACATACTATAAATGTTTGTTGCTTTTTTTGTGCTTACTATAGAGCAGTGCTGTTGACTCTTGCCTGGAACAGGTACTCCGCAGTACGTTCACTCTCATTTAGAGATAGTTGAGACATGATCACGAAGCTACCCTGGGCAGCTTGCGCTGTGGAGCCGCCAAAGTATTTATTCTGTGTTGACTCGATAACCTAAAAGGAAATAAAATGGGGAGAAAGAACTTTGAAAAATGCACTCGGACTTGTGTGGTATTGCATACTTCGAGCGTGTGACGGCAGTCACAATTTTAGGCGCTAATTCTAATTTCCAGTAACTTTACGATATCGAGCAGCAGCTCGATCAGTCGCAATTTCGGCACTTTATGCCTGCTTGTTTTCCTAGCTTTCTCTCGTCCGCGTTTGAGCTGCACTGTTCAGATGGTCTTCATTTCTAGTAGGGCCAGATTAGCGATGCGAGAGGCTAAGGTTGCCTTGCTTAACCAACGCGAACTTAACGTCCTGCTGTCTCTTTCACGACATAACCACTCCCAGACGTCAGTCAAAATGCAAAAACGTGCAACTAGTGGTTGTGGAATGCGTTCGATCATCGAAAAGAACTGCCGCAGATGGCGCCGGGTTAAAAATTCGAGCCGGACGGAAATGCAATTAAACCTTCTTTTCATCATGTGTTTTGGTCGTGGGTGCAATGACCCTGTCTTGGGTGAGCTGCGGGAAAAATTAGCCGGCACAGCTTGGCGCACAGATGGCGAAGAAAGGAAATATTGCGTATTGGCTTTTTACGAGCACAAATCATGGCGTGGGTCTAACGTTAAAGCCGAAATTTCCAAATTCCTCTTCTTCGTAGTGAAAAGTGCAATAACTCCCGGGCGGTGGTTTTGCTCTTGGCTGGTCATCACTAATGTTGGCCCATATTCTTTCAAGCAATCAATCATTCCTGACCCTGGACTGCAAAATACACCTTGTCAAGTGTGGGACGACAACGTTAAGTGGCCAAAGATAGGGCTCATTTGCCTCGCTTGCTCGTTACGCCAGCGTCCTTAACCACTGCAGGATAGCGGGTTTTAAAGCATGGCATACATGTAACTGTGTAACGTGTTGGTCCTTTAGCGCTGCTGCTCACGGGTCAGATTCTTAAAGTTGCTCGGTCGCCTCCATAAGTAGGTCGGTTCGTTTAGACCAGAGCGCTATCGCTTTCATCTAGTTGTCTCCTTGACAGCCAGCGCACAATCATCAACCAATCGCGACCTGATCTAACGTACTGAGGGGTAAGGCCTATTTCGTTTAGTCGCCCAAAATTCTTTGTTTTTCCTTAATTTTCCACCAGTATTCCTCTGGTACGTTGCCGTATAGATTTATCATCTTGGCTCTTCGGTAACTGCGTACGCAAAGAGCTGATAAAGCGCTCAGATGTAGTATATCTTGGTGACGGTTCTAACAGGCATCGTATTTCTGAACGTGTGGTGAGCCACAGGGCTATGGTTGGTAGCCGTCCTTTTTTCGGATTGTGACCTTCCGTTTCTCGCACTGGCGAGTTACGTCAGGACTCATAGCAAGCAAGCAGCACCTATCGCCAGCTGACAAGTCGTACTTAACTGTGGCAAAGAAGCAATTGAACCAATCGAGGACAGAATGGCTCTGAACAAGTCTGCAAAGCCTCACCTTTAGTGCCTGTTTTTTCTCGAGCTGTTTCACCGATCAAGCCTTCCTGACAATACTTGCATGGCAACTTAAACAGCGGCCCTGGATGCATTGTGTCCTAGTGGTAATACCAGCTACACACGCAGCACAAGGAATATTTTGTCGCCTGGTTCTATGGCCGGAATGGTAACGAAAGCACAGCGGTTCAATCTCAATATTATTTAATTTTTATTCTTCTGAAGTATAGTCGAGCGAAGCCCCACCGTTGTGTTTTTATGACAAGTTCGGTCGGCGTGGTAGGCGACAGGAACAGTACGGAATTAAAAAAAAGGAACATTACAGTTTCCTTCCTCTTCCATTCTTGCTTTGTAATGGCTTTTTGTCTCGCCATCATTGCCGCGTTTGTTTCAAGTGTATTTGGCTTGAATTGGTACAGGTATAGCAATAATCTTCTGCATAGCAAGTTTTGATGACAATTCTCCAAGCATTAAGCATAAAACACATAACGCATGCGATGTGAACATATTACAGTAGGCCATAGTTGCGCTAACCATGACACGCCAGTCATGGTGGGCATAACTGGGCCTCTGGTATTGGAAACGCTGATAAATCACGTATGCAGGGTTCGGCGGTTACGCATAGTGCATCCCTGCCGCACATCGCTTACAGTGACTCTAGGTGGTTTTCAGCGCTAGGTACAAGCTCCTGTTGACCTATAAGAGGACTCCGTCCTCCGTCACAAGACATCACTTGCCCGTGGAAAGAGGGGGGGGGGGGGGGGGGGGAGTAGCGATGGATTCCTGTAGGGCCCGGATTCAAGTATGCTCTTTATTTGGGCATGTGTACTTGCACTTCAACTGCAAGACATGCCTTACATTTTTATGCTCTAACACTGTGGAGTGCCTTTGTGCAAGTAGTGTCCGCTTGCGCAAACACAGGCGGTTCCGGCGCAAGCTTAAGTGCTAACAACCTAACTTACAACGTTGCTCATAGTGCCACATACAGACCATACAGAATATATAAATCAGTCCCCTACTATCGAAGCGAGATAAGAGTTTCATCTGGTAAGCGTCGCAGTTTTCTCCATTGTCTCCGCAGTATTTGTTGTTCGCCAGTGCTGTTGTAGCTAAAAGTGCTATGGCGGCCAAACAGAGCAGCATGGTGGTGGCCATTGCTTCAGGCTTCGGTTGGTCCTGCGAATTACTGCAACCGAGGTACACTACCTACGCACAACACGTGCGCGCTCCTAGCGGAAGCTCTATTTTTAAAGACTCGCAAGTTCATCATTGCCGCCGTTTTCTGCTGTGTTTTTCTGAGTGGTCTCCACTTACGTCTCTTCGAAAACACCACCTGCGCCATGCGTTTCGCCAAAAAATTGATGTTTTTGTTTTCAGCTTAACTATTGCGACGGTCAGAATGGAGCGTGCAATACGAAAATGTGTGGAACATGCGACCAGCTTTAGTTTTATGCGGCCCTTGTGAGGGTATTTTCTTTTCCTGCCACGTGCTTCTCCTGAAGCAGCCCATGGCCATCTGCAGTGGAGGTTGCGGCGCAAGCAACTGCCAGGACTTAAGTTTTTTGTGAGGCGAGCGCCATGCAGATTTTGCATGATGTTCACGTGCTGCACATGTTCAGCAGTGGGAAGCTGTTGACACGGGCTGTTTTCGATTCATGGGCACAGGCTTTTTTCCCTGTTTCTTTGTAGAATGTTTTCGAGCATTCAAAGTGCCTGTGCAGTCATGGACAAAAGTTTTCAGAATGCAGATTCACGGAAAAAAAGGTTATTTCAGCGTTGCGTCTCTAGTGAAGCAGTTCGTATGTTCTACGCAGCACGAAGCTTCCCTCGTAAATCGATGCTTTTCATCAGCTTGTTTGGCCTGACTACACAGCAATAACTTTTTTCCCTCAAATCCGCATCTCACAAGAAATTTTCTCTAACTGGACATCTATCTACGCAGCAGCTCAAACCTGAAGCTCGACGACATTTAAGCAGATCAACATAGCTTGTTGCAAATACAGAGAGCCTCTAACCATATCGTGAGAGATGAATAACATCTAGCAAAACGAAGAGGTTTATTCATCGTCATATGTCATGTATCTTATATAACTCGTATGCGTCCACGGTGCGTTACATTGAAGAGAGCTGCCTCGCATAAGTGCTATAACGACCATCTATCCATGTTTGAGGAAACACGTCAAAGCGTACAGGTCCCGCGTCTTTATATTGTGCAGCCGAGTGGTCCAGTGCTTTTTCAATCATTACACATTTAGAAGAAAAAATTCTGACTTGCTGGCGGCGATGCATCATAACGTTTTTTGGTTTATTTTTTCCTTTAAGAAGCGGTCGTTCAATTGGTGAAATTTTATATTTGTGGAGCTAACCAATGAATAAACAGTGATGTGGAATTAATTACACTAAGAAATGACAAATGGCACATCTCTTACACTATTTTTTGCAAGTGCATATATTTCTCTGCTATCATCATCCCCAAACTACGCCCACTTCAGGACAACAGCCTCTCCCATATTTCTCCAATTAACCCTGTCCTTTGCCAGCTGCGCCCACACTATGCCTGCAAACTTCCTAATCTCATCCGCCCACCTAACTTTCTGCCGCCCCATGCTACGCTTACCTTCTCTTGGTATTCAATGCGTTACCCTTAACAACCATCGGCACATGCCCTGCACAACCCCACGTCTTCTTGATTTCGACTAGGATGTCATTAACCCGTAATTCATCCCTGACCCACTATGCCCTCTTCGTGTCTCTTAACGTCAAGCCTATAATTTCTCTTTCCATAGCTCGCGGCGTTGTCCACAATTTAAGTTGAACGCTTTTCGTTTCCTCCACGTTTCTGCCTCATAGGTGAGTATCGGGAAGATAGTAAGAAACAGCTGTTGGATACTTTTCTTTTTAGCGATATTGGTAAACTGCCATTCATGGTCTGAGAGAACCTGATAAATGGTGCGCCACTACATTCTTATCCTTCTAGTTATTTCCCTCTCGGGATCCAAATCAGCGATCACTGCCTGCATTAAGTAGTCATATTCTTTTACCACTTCCAGCACCTCGCTACCAACTGTGAACTGCGGTTCCGTTCCTGAACTTTTGAAAATTACTTTGGTTTCCTTCTTATTAATTTTTACACAAGCCATTCTGCTCTGCCTGTGTAACTATTTGATCATGCTTTGCAGTTGATCTCCCGAGTGACTCAGCAAGGCAAATTCATCCGCATATCGCAGATTACTAAGGTATTCTTCATTAACTCTTATCCCAACTGTTCCCAGTCCAGGCCTCTGAATACCTGTTGTAAACGAGCGATGAAAAGCTTTTTCCTCACATCACAAGCTCTTATTCACCACGCTATATTTTAGTCGTACATAAACTACTGTCACATTGTTTAGGGTACAACACCCAAAACAAATCTAAGCACCATACTTTGTCTCCAAAATTAAGCAATTAGAGTTATCGGTGGTGCGGGTTACACTGCTCAGACGGAATATTTATTTCTACAATATAGGATTCACCATGTACATAATACGTCTGAGTTTCGCTTGTTGCACTGACTTAGATTCTCACAAGAATGCCCATTCGACTTTCTGAAGAATCTTGCTGGACTTAAGCCAGCAAGTGAGAAACGCTTCCACATCAGAAGCAAACAAATATGGGACTGAAGGACTGGGTGAACTACAGTTCGTTATGTCTACAAGGTGTTTTTTTTGTTTAACTTTCTGCTCAGAACACAGATTCTTAAATGCTATTGGGCAAATGTTCCTCAAATGTCTGCCCAGTTTTAAGTGTCTTGCGACAGTTAGTCCTGGACACTTGACTGACATGACTGACTCAATAAGTTCATTAGCAATGTAATACGTATTCGACCGTGGGGTTGGCATTATGGTTGTCATAGAAACGGTTTTATCGAAGGTAATAATGCCGTTTCCTTCGCACCAGTTCATACGTTTATAGAGGTTATCCTTCAGCAACTTAGCAAGAGGAACTGTTTCAACACTGTACATCACTCAGTAATCAGCGAACAGTTTTATAGGAACAGCTTCATCGGCATTAGAAGCAAAATCGTTTTTTTTATAAATTAAAAGTAACAAAACTCCATGTACGGAACCTTGTGGTAACCGGTACGAGGCCAGTTAATAAGCAAATTTGATACATCCGCATTCTACAAACTGTGAGCGATTTTTTATGTAAGCCTGGAACCATCGCACCAATCTTTAAGGAATCTCTCCAGCCCAACGTGCGAGGAAACATCGCATAAAGACAGCAGTCCGGCAAGCCGTACGCTCTTTAACGTACCAGAGATAAGCTCTCTACTACGGTTTTGTCTGAGCACACGTAGTAGTCATACGATTCGAAGTCTACAAGGCACAGCAATGGGCGCTTTCATATCAATCACCACTATAAACCTCGTCATGAAAGCACAAGAGGAAAAAGTGTTGCAAACCTTCACTCCGCGGCACCCCCGGTCTACCACGGGTGTGTCGACAACTGTTTTTGCATTTCACGAAAACAAGACGTCACGGCTCCTACGTGAACTGAGTAGTGTTGAGCTAGAAAACCGCACTCCCTTCTTGGATGTTCTCGGCTAGGAAAAAAAACTGCTTTTTCTTCTCGGTGTATTGAAAGTCAACGCACACAGCCCGGTACTTGGATTTTGATTCAAACAATCTGACTGCGCACAAAACCTCCGTAGTCGCCTCGCTCACTAAAAGTGAGACTCACCTCTGCAAGGACCAAGATCATCTGCAAAATGAGTTAGGAACAGCGCGTCGTGAACTTTCAGCGTACGGTTATCGAAGCCACTTCATAATGAAGATAAAAGAGCAAGTTATGCACCCCGCAAGCACTGATCGTAACCCTTTTTGCGCCCAAGCAGGCATCCCATACATGCGTGGGATCAGCGAAGCGTTGTCTTTAGTGTTTTCAAGAGACGACCTGCGCGTGGCCCACGTGCCGTCTGATAAGCTGCGGAACCTGTTCACGAACATCTAAGATCGATTGCCCGATGAACACTTTTCTGGAGTTATCTGCAAGATATCTTGCTTGAACTGTAATCGCGCCTACATGGGTGAGGTAGGATAATTCTCGAGTCGAATGAAGGATCATACGCCTCTGTCTTATTAAAAGAAAGGAACCTGACGATGCGCCTTCTTCTCGAATTCCTGTCCACTCAGAGCACGCAAGCAACTGTAAACAAAACATAAGGCCCCAAACCAGGCATCTATAGGCCCGTTGATCACATCATAATTTTTGCCTATAAATTCACCAGTTCTCCTGTCCTGCTCATTGTGAACAAGAAACCCGTACGAGTTTCTAAACGTGTTAACTTTATCGAGTATTTCCTCATTTGTTCCTAATTTCTTTTGATCGCCATGCCTGACCAGACGGATTTCTGCGAACTTTAGAATACATGGTGAAAACTATTATTGAACTCGTTAACAATTGCGGTAAGATCGGTGCACATGTTCCTATTGTCTCTCTGTTCTCTCCGCATTGCATGCCCTGCTCATGTTCCCATTCCTTTTTTGGTTTCCGCTTTATAGCACTTAGGCAAACAGAATCAGCAATCTTAAGATAACCCACTCGGCACCCTGATGACCACGCTGTATTCATCGCCTTGAGCAGCGTCACTTGAGCCAGTGATCATACCACATACGCACACCACTGGACAAGCCTTTCACCTGCAAGACGCGTGTTCTACGCCTGATAAAAATTAAAAAAAAGAACCTGGGAGGCTTGAAGATTTCCCTCAAACTCAGAAAAAATCCGTCGCAGTCAGTTTTTCTCCCAGTGCGTCTGCAGTATAGAGCATGGACTCCTCTCACCAACGGTTAGGAGCCAATAAAAACAGACACGCTTCATGCGCTCTCCAGTAATGGACGAAAAAAGAGGAGGCAGCTGGATTTATGGAGGCACCCCAAAAACGCTGCCGCCCACCCAAGAGGGAACGAACGCGGTCGGCGTACAAGTGGGGGGTCAACAAACTCTCCTTCCCGCGCACGCTACCAGAGAGTTAAATGTAGCGGACTCGTGTGTGCGTACGCCATGCTTTTCCCCCCTCACATGCGCTTTTTCGCGAGACGGCATCGCGTTTTTGAAAGTTAGGGGCTCAAAGTTCCTGACAAATGCGTGCGCCATCGGGCTTTTAGCTACACGGCGTGCGCTTTCTCCGCAGACGATGCTCGGCTTATCGCTTCTATGGGAGCAGGTCGCGACCGCGTTATGGCCCCTGCTGGTAGGGCGTCCTGGGCGGCACTCGGACGGCTCGCCTTCAGCGCACAGACATCCGCGCCGCCAGTTCTTGGGCCTGGCTTTTCTTTCCGCGCCAATCGCCCATGGCGCCGAAATTGTGCGCGCTCACGCGCGCCCGCAACCAAATGCGCGCTTTGGAAAACAACATAAAACGAAAAAAAGGAAAACCCCAAGGACCCTGCGCCCCTGAATTGCTCGAACGCCGATAAATAAAGGGGAAGCGGAGGGAGGGAAGGGGGGGGGGGGGTAGGTAGCGCTTTTTTTGCAAGTCTACGGCTTCTCACGTTGCTCCAGCTTGTAAGGATATCGTCGGTCTATGCCAAAACACAGCACTAGTTCCTGCGCGTTGCGGCTCGCATTGCAGTCTAGCGAGAAAAGTCGCAACGTCGATTTAAGCGCCCTGAATCACATAAATTCTCGTCGAGCGGTATTGGGGCACGGCCATCAAATCAGAATATATGGCAGAGAGGTCTTCTTTCTTTTTGCGTCCGTTTAATGGCACTACCCCGAAGCGGAAGGCAGGAAGGTAAAAAATAGGGGCTCTAACATCGATCTCGGACTTTGTGCGATAAGTATCCGAAAAGCGTCACGCTACCTACCACTTCAAATTTGTCTTGAAACGAAAGCTCCCTTGCATCAGCGAAGCTGTCCCTTCATCCTATAATCCACGTTTTTATGCCTCTGTCGAGTATTTAAAGAGGCTACGACTCTTTGTTTCTAAAGCAGTAAACTAATAAACGACAAACATCCCCGAGAATTCTTCAGTGTTCACTAGTCCGTCTTCTTCCGTCACAAAAACAAGTTTTTCTAAGGCTCTTCTTTTAATAAGTAAAGAACCGGACTTAATCTCTCGGACGGCGCAATTGGCCTCTTGTTTACCGCTGCGAACTATGGGAGCACGATTGTTTCCAAAGTTTCCCAAGTTTTTGCTGCAAGACAAAGGGGGCTTCTTCAAAGCATTGCTCACCCAACAAAGGCAACGTCTTACGAGTGTTTTTTTTGTCATTCTGCTATTGTTATCCCTCCCTCATCCTCCAGAAGGACAAGTAACCAAAGGCAGCGCCCACTGTCAGTGCGTTCTTTTGTGTCGGCTATAGAAGCGCGTAAGGCGCGTGTTGTAACAATGCCACGCGCACCGTGCGGGAACGTAATCAGCAGCCCGTCCAGGCAGTCGCGCCCGCAACCCCTGCGCCGACGCAATTAGGCACGAGCGACATGCGACTCTTTGAGACACAATGGCGACCACGATAAGGCTGCGCTCTCCTTTTGCGCGCCTTCCCTAAATCACTCCACGTTCAGCGGGTGCAGCGTCTTGCTGTCATGCTTCTTAAGGTGAAATAAGATTCAAGAGTCGCTGCGTCTATCTCGGAGTCACTCAGTGGAGACGAGAAACGCGAACCATTCGTGAACAGTGGTTGCGGTTGCCCCATTAAATTCAACACAAATTAAATAGCAAAGAGAAGGCAGACGTAATTTTTATGGCAGTTCTAACAAGGTCGCCGCAGTTCTTCTGCTCCTCCGCAGTGGCAGTGACTTCTGGTTTTCTTTCTCTTGATAGCAGCGTTTGCCACGTGTTGACCGCTGCGTACACTCTGAACACTAATCCGCCTAAATTGTAGCAAAAGTGAGCAAGCTGTCCTATAGCGCACTCCACTCTTCTATAAAAAGGTGAGCGCTATAGGGCAGCTTACTCTCTTTAAACTCCTTTCTGTTTAGAGTTTACAGTTCGAGGGGTTTCAGCCTCTGTTTTCTTTCTCGCGGCTCGCACTCAGCATGAATGTAATTTTATTCGCCATGTTCTAGCCTGCTCCCAGCGCAACACGCGTCCTCCTGTCATTTTAGAAAAATGCAATCTGTCCGTGTTCTTTGATGCAATGATTCCTTTATCTCTTGATGAGTACCATGATTTCCCACTTCATAACGATATGATTAGCTGTGTTTAATTATTTGTTTGAATTTAAGCGTGGAAACAGCAGCCTACGTTTCCAAAGCACATTCGGTTATTCAGCGCTACTCAGGGAATGGAAGGCAGGTATGTCATTCCATTACATCTCCTCTACGGAGAAAAAAATTGCTGACATGAAGTGTTTCTGTCACAGGCATCACAAAATTCAATCAACGAGACCTTTCTGGAAAGAAATTCCAGAGTAAAGGTTCCTGCGGACGAGCGGACTCTTCACTCAAGTTCTAGTGATATTGGAGCTCGTGTTTATGCTTTTATATTTTCCCAAACGTACAAAAACACCTGTGTTATTGCAATGTTACTAGAAATTTCGAGTACAGCAAGATGCTTGCACCGAAACTAGCCCCTTTTGGTTTATGGGGGTTTATCGTCCCAAAGCGACTCAGGCTATGAGGGACGCCGTAGCCAAGGGCTCCAGAAATTTCGACCACCTGGGGTTCTTTAACGTGCACTGACATCGTACAGCACGGGCCTCTAGAATTTCACCTCCGTCGAGATTTGACCGCCGCGGCCGGGATTGAACCCGCGTCTTTAGGGTTTAGCAGTCGAGCGCCATAACTACTCAGCCACCGCGGAGGCCTAGCCCCTTTTGCGCAAAAAGGAAAACCGGTACTGGTGGTGGCTGGTATATACTAAAGGGGGTGTGCGTCTCTTTTTATTCGATACAGAGCCCTGACTTGTCCATTAACATCGTGTTACAGAATGTAATAGAATGACCGGCACAGATGCAGCAAGAAGCGCGCCACACATCCAGAGATTCGAATTGCCTGTTTTTCAGCTTTTTCACTCGGTTCACCGCCCGATATGTTGCATAAGAACAAATTAGTTTCCGACGTAGACCTTGGGTCAAGCTAAATGAACCCGATAGAGGCGACGTTCCTGTGAACTTTGGTGCCTGAAAGGATCACGTTCAGCCCGCTCCCCGGTCATTCATCATAACGAGAGCCGCGACATTATTTTCACGTCTGAGGTTTGGAGCTAGTACTTAGTAAAGGCCATGTAAAGGTATAACTTTACAAAAGGTATAACGTTGCTAGGCAGCGGTAACGACAGGCAGGCAGATCAATGGGCGGTGTTTTCCAACGCGATGTGTTCATTGGGCGAACATGAGTTTAAGAGAAGTATACCAAATTGCAGCGACAGTAACACGTACGCTCTATGTAATCTCAGCAAAATCCCGAATACTGAGGTTGTTTGCCGCATTCTGTTTAAACATGACTCAAGACATCATCGATAATGGGCGTAAAGTTTTGCGAAAATCCCTAACCTCGCTGAGTTGCCCGTGCCTGGTCTCAATCTTTCACAGTGTGGTCATCTCTATAGCAGGCTTTCGCGAAGCACGCTTCGTGTGGCCTGTAAAAAGGACGATGTCCCCGACCGGCGGTAATAAACCAGAACATTGATGAAAAAGCAAACAGGAGAAGTCCCGGCAGTGTAAACATGTTTTTTTTGTGAGGGGGGGGGGGGGGGTGAGAGGAGGGGGGTTAAATTGCTTGAGCCAATGACGATGGTTGAGAAGAGTAGAATGGAAATAGGGTTATACTTTAGACAGCGAAAGCAGAGAAGGGAAAAGCAAACTGGGCAATTGGACATCATTCCATTCGGTTGCCTTAGACTGGGAAAGGAGCTAAAATAGAGGAAGGAGAGAGCAGAGAGAGGACGGTTGGAATATAATTCGCTACGTTTTCCCGGCTCAGCTCTGTGATAGGCTACCGCGTAAGTTCATGCCGACCATTCCTGGATTCTGGCAACGTTGAATGGCGGAACGAAAACTCTGAATGCGCCACTGTTGTCAAGAGCTGAGACATACTCAACAATTCTGGACAAAATTATTTTTGAGCTGGAAACAGTTTATTAACGCAGATTTTTCATCTGATGTAAGATTTCACTGTAACAATCAATATATACGCAGATAACCCGACGGCAGTCTAGCATATTTTTTTCTATTAATGTTTTTGCTATCGTCGAAAGTGTTCCCCATTGGCTTTTTATGGTACCCTTAAGTGTTAGATGCTATCGACGGAAACAGTTCAATAGAAAGATTTTGCTAGATATTAGAAGAATGCACCATTATGCTTCAATATTTCTGTAACAGTACCTTACAATTTTCCAAATTTCAAAATTTTTGTCCGATAATGTTGGACATGAGATGCTCACGACAAAATTACGAGCAACGAAAGGATTATTCTGAAAACTGATCACAACTTCCAAAGGTTCTCCTACTTGAATCGTTCCATGCAAAACACTCCCTATACAACATCGATCGCTTAACGGGCCACTGCCAGGTTCAGAAGGAGTGGACGGCAAAACTTGGCATTCCATGGTATCTCAAAACCGGATCAGGAGAACTTACTTGAGAAAGTTAACGACATCGCCTGATCAGCTGAGCTCCCTGAGTATCGTGAAAGTGCTGTAGATGCCGTCCACAGGCTTCCCACAAAATCAGGCAGATTTCCAGGTGTGATAGTGCAGTTCAGTTACCTGCAACTCAGGGAGCGATGGTTTTCGAAAGGCAAAATATTGATGGACTCGGTTGGTGGCAGCTGATGACATAAATTACACTGTAATCGCATTCGCAAATACGTTTAATCGCTATTTAAGTACACTTGTTGATAGTGAACACCAACGTAGCATAATCGATTATATCAATCACCATTCGAGTAACCGTGTCTTTCTCACAAGCTGTGATGAAAATTAGCTTCTTAGAATACATACAGGGTGTTTCATCTCATACCTTAAACAATTTTTAAAATAGTCTTTTTGAGTTAGAAGAGCGCCTGTTTCGGCATAGCACTGTCAACGTTGTAGTATATCAGAATACAGCTAAGACGTGCGAACTAGCAGGCTGGTTAACCAGTATTGAATAGCTAATTTTGAAGCGAAAAGCTTCACTACGTGGTTCAGAGCCGAGCTTCGCGTGAGCCGAACTGGTGAGTTATGCGCATGCGCCAAAACGAGTGACGTCACACACAGCGCAGGTGGTCGCTCCTCGCCGCTGCCGCCGACTCCGTCGCCTGACCTTTCGGCGCAGCCGCGCGCTACTGCACATGTGCGTCATGTGCATGCGCAAGGAGGAAGAAAATCACGGTTAAGCGCAACGTAGACCAATTTTTGCGCATGGGTATTTGCATAGTCATACACCACCGGGTCGATGGTACCCCCCTGTGATTTGTGGATAGTCATCGCACTTGCCGGAACGAGAGAAAAATTGCGTTCTCCGCACCGACTCATGCCTCAGTTTTCCCCTTCATGGCAAAGGACATAGTGATGGGCTCAATCGGGATCCACTGTGCGTATCGCTTGACACCGGAACGCTAGCTAACTTAAGCCTTGGTTAAAGTACCCACTCCCGGCGTCCCTCGTAAAGCATAACCATGACGTCAAACCAAGCGTAACTGAAGCTTTTAGCTTGTATATCCAGGCTTAACCAGAGCTAAGCCACTGCATATTTTTTTAACTATTATTGTTAAGCTCCTTAATTATTGAGAGGTGCGTAACCCACCCCCACGAATATTCATTTCAGTTTTTATAATTTCGAAAACGCGGCTACCTTCGGAGCTGTGGCCCAACAAATTTTCGCTACATCACGCCAAAATACATGCGCTTTCGAGAAGCGTGCAGGCAAAGCAACCTCTCCAGTGCACGTAATTCGTCGAAATAGCCAAGGAAATTAGGTTCTGTAAGGTCCTAATTCGGGCTGTTGCTGGGCCGCTTGTGGGCTTTGGTGAAGTCAGGCGCGTGCACGCTCCACAGCTCTCGGCCTTTGAGTGCGAATGCACTGACGCGCTCGCCAACACCGACCAAGGATCTTGTCGCTGTACACAGTACGACCTTGTGCCGTTGCCTAGCAACCTGAATTACTACCCGAGCATACCCGAGTTACTTGGGTAAGCTCGGGTACTACTCGGGTAAGCTCGGGTAAGTTCGGAGGAGCGTCGCGCAAGCTGCGCGAGACGTTGCTGGTTCAGAGCAACATGGGTCGCACAATGAACCTCTACCGGAGGCTGTGATAGAAACAGCCACCTGGCAGTGCAGTGGCGCATCGCTTAGCCCCTGCACCACTGCGCTTATGAGGGTATGAGGACTCGCCGCTATCTATGAATGTTCAGTAGAGATTTACCAATAATGCATATATGGACATCAACCCACTAAAGATATCGCGTCATACCCTTAAGGCGGAGTTTAACTGTCCCCTCCAATGTTTTTACTTATATCTAGCATTTGTTTTTCTTTTAACAGGGTCCACGAGTAGGGAAGTTGTTTACTCCAAATGCTTTCGCACGTCTACTTGGTTTAACTATCAATTTTCTTCGATGCGTGTTCGACGCGATGGAAGAACCAGGACTGCATGATGAAGCAGGAAATGTATTCAGTACCAGATGAGGCTTGAGAATGCGATTGATGTTTGCAGCAACCCCAGCTTTGATTTCGTTCAAGAAAAGTGCTTGAAAACAGCGGCAACCAGAGCATCACTCTTGCCAGGACCCTGAGTGAGTTCAACTGCGAATCACTGCAAATGTTGCAGTAGGCCGAATACGAGAATACCGGCGGCGGAATTAAGTTCTTCAAAACAGGGTTCAATGCAGAGTTCTAAGAACAACATGATTTCAGCCTCCTCCTTTATCAATTTGAGTCGAACACCATCCTGAAATAACGACGAAATTGGTGTCATGAACCAACGTCGATAGTGATACCGTATAAGACAAGAGTTTTACGCCGAGAGTATTTGCTGGGAGCCTCCCTGAACCGTAGATGGAGCTGAATCCGTAACAGAGGACTTTTTGGCTATCTTTTTTGGCAAATTGCAATTTAGTTCAATTTCAAATATATTTTTTATTTGCAATTGAAGTTCAAGCACATATTATAAGTTCGGAATATAAATGCAAGTTTAATATTCAAAATTCTTTGGTTTATGGGGGTTTAACGTCCCAAAGCGACTCGGGCTATGAGGGACACAGTAGTGAAGGGCTCCGGAAATTTCGACCACCTGGGGTTCTTTAACGTGCACTGACATCGCACAGTACACGGGCCTCTAGAATTTCGCCTCCATCGAAATTCGACCGCCGCGGCCGGGATCGAACCCGCGTCTTTCGGGCCGGCAGCCGAGCGCCGTAACCACTCAGCCACCGCGGCGGCTAATATTCAAAATTCAAATTCCCAATTAGAAATTTCGAATTGTAATTCAAAGTAAAGGAATTTAAAAATTAACAATAATTTAATTAAAGTTTTTATAATTTAGATTTAATTAATAATACTATAAATGTTAAATTTACGTTTGATGTAAATTATATCTTTTAATTTTTATCATTTTAAATTTAGATGCAATTTTAAATTTAAATTTCCAATTAATTTTAAATCTCAGTTTATGCTTCGACTTTAATGCTTGAAGCATTACAGTTTATACAATTTCGGAATTTTGTTAACGACTGATTTTTGTTTCACCAAACGACGGCTGTTGTCGAATGTTTTGCCTGAGCCATAGCCTAGTTTAGTATCTTTTTTATTTGAGCATCTACAAGAAAGACAAAATATTCCTAAGCGCTCCGAACGCAGAGCCAGTAGCTTGCTAACATGACGCATTAAACAATTCAACCATCGCCACAATTTTTTTTTTTGCTGCGTGGTACTTATTACAGTGAAAGTATGTATGTTAAGAACCACTTAAAGAAGTTTGGAAAGAGTTCAACTTATAAGAGAGAAAAAAGACACTGCGACCAAAGGGTCATGAGAGAACCGACGTTTCGGCGCCGACTCGCGACATTCTTCGTAAAGTTCACGTTCCAGTTCAACTTATAATGCTTCTAACAGGTATTTGTACACATGAGCTGCACTCGCAACGTAGATGGACGATCTTATACTGACAATAGATAGCACGACACAGATCGAGTCATTCCCAAGAGTGCAGGCTGTGGCACTGCTTACGCGGAGCTGTGCTTTGAGGGAACTGGCATTGCGTGAGAGCACAGGTGGCGACGTCTATACTACACTTATATTAAAGATATTGGTCTATGGTAGCAGCTTGGGCTAGTTCCCGCTCGTGTGCTTTGGTGCATGCGCCCTGTGAGAGGCCCAAAATCATCGTCATCTGTCATCCTTCACGTCAGTGGCAATCACCATGCGCGTCCAAGTAATCAGCAGTACAGCACTGGTGGGACCGATTGATGGGGCTTTATGATATTTAGAGCAATTAAGCGTCTTCAGAATCTGGAAAACCTGCAGCAGTGGCATAACTCGGCTGCACATGAACGACAGAATGCTGCTGAGCGGGTCGCTAACGACAAAGAAAGAAGTGGGACCAAACACCACCTTAAACAAGCATGCGTTATCTGGACGGGGCAGATTCCGAGAGCGCCTTTAGGCATCCTAAAATCTGTATCACTAGCCCAGCGGAACTTTTTATAGTCTCATATACGCCCGGCGCCAAGACAAGATTGTCCGCTTTTTTTTTCTTTAGCATTACCCGTTATTAACTACAGACCTCCTTTGTAATCGCCATCGGCATTACTAAATGTTTTTTTCTTCTTCATATATTTTGCTAATTTTGTAGTCCGGGCGGTTTTGTACATACTCGTTAATTATTTGACGGCGTTTTTCACGGCACCGCAACGCTTAAGAGATGCCATATAGGGAGAGAGGAGAGGGGGAACTCGGGATTAGTTTCGACCGCCTGGGGTTCTTTATCACGCACCTTGCTGTTAGTATACCCATAAATATTAAGGAACCCAAATGTCATCGAAACCAAGAAAAGCGTAGGGGAATGTTAAGTTCGTTTGTTTTTATTCGTGGTGCTGATTAATGAAAAATTAGAACTGCAACCACTTTATGTCCTTAAATAGTTAATAAAAAAGTAGAAGAAAATTAACCTCATGCCGCCGGTGGGATCCAAACACGCAACCTCCGTAAGCTACCGCAGCGGCCTGCTGATATAACATATACGTATTACAGCGTACAGATATATCATAGAAATATTACGCTGTGCCTGAATATGCGCAATCGTGGCGGAATATTCATAGCCACCTTTTTAATGCTCTTCGCTTTCAGGAGAGCCGTACTATTGTATACAATTACCTTTACTTGTGTGACGGGCGCAAAAACAGGACGGCAAGCTTGGTGTTCGTTCCTAAAGTGGGATGAGCGATCACGTTCGCTCTAAATGCTTCTGGAAATGCGTGTAATTCTGGCGCCAAGTGTTCGCTCCCCCCATAAATCTGCATAGGAGCTAGTCTGGCTTTGCTTAAAGGACTTCATCATCAAGATGGGCTAATGAGAGTCACACGTTGAATAAGGCGCAAATCGTCAACAAACTCGACGTACGCACGACGAACAAGCTAATCAAACGCAGATGAAAAGCTAATATGAGCAGTCAGACGTACACAGAGAACACGCTGACAGTCGCAATAATCAATGCTTAGCTTATACTCCCATTTCATAGATGTCATCATTGCATATGACTTGTGACTTCTTGAGTCAAGCTCTAGAGCAACAATATGTCACTGTAACGGCAACCTGCTGGCACAGCTCGTTCGTGAAAAGCAAAAGAGAAATGGAAAGTGGCGTATACATTTGTGGTTAACGCGAAGATCATGCACAAGCGTGCGCTGGACGCGCCGTTGCTCCAGCCTGGCAAGCTCTGCGTACGCTCAGAACGTCCATTTTCCATACACTTATGCGTCGTGTGCATCGTTTACTTAGTGCTGCCTAATCACCTTTTGGGATTAATAACCAAGCAGCCGGTTAACTTGGCGCAATGCCCGAGGAAGCCGAAAAAAAAACGGCAAGGGCGCTTAACGAGGAGCGGCCCAAAATTTCCCTCCTGCAAAGGACTTAGCGGCAACGTAATTAACTGCTCTCGCCTAGCACGCCACCACAGGGCGCACACACAGGCGACAGCCGCTATTCATGACATTAGCGAAATTCGCAGCCTCTGTTTACAAAAGGAAATGCCGATGAACGCGCACCTTTGGGCTTCGCCTTCGACAAACCTTTTCCTGTTCGAGGTTCAGTCCGCTCATTTATCAAAGCAATTATTTATTGATCTCAGCCTACGTGTTCCTCCCGCGCCCTTTCGGTCGAAGAGTGGATGGGCTGCGCTAAGACCCAGATGTCTGCCGCTGAACTGTTGCCGTTTCTTCGTACAGCCAATGTTCAGCAAGAACGCGCGGCGAAGTTTTGAACATAAACGCAACCGTCCTCGGAACATTACTTTATTGCAACACCAGAACGAAAGTTGCCCTTGAACACATACTCGAAGAAAAGTTCCAGCGGTTAAGGGAGGGCATGTTCATAATGATTGCCGAACCGAAGCATTATGTCCCTGCGAAGTCATTCTTTTTCTCGAGGAAGTTGTCAGCCGCACGATAAACGACTGCACAAGTCGTTCCTGCCGGGTACGATAAAAGGGGCTCGCTTGTTTGTGCACCTAGCAAATACTTTGCTCGCGCATCGGCTACCGCGTTCGGTTTGAAATATATTTCCTTAAAATACCGCAGCTTAAGCTCATCGTTTTTAGACAAAACTCTCTATTAGTCTAAAAAAAATTATGTGGGCTCGATAGCACCGCACACGCTGGCAGCAAAGTTTGGGGAAAGCAGGGGAAATCTCTTAGCAGCGTAAACAAAGCGATGTTAAGTTGTTCCGGCTTAACCTTCACGGTACTTACATACAGACTAGAAAAGTCTTCATTTTCTACATGCGCGGTTCTACTGCTCTCATGATGACGGGTGGCGCCTCATTGCCTCGTAATTTATGCTCTCTATTGTCACGTGGCTAGAAGGAAGCGCGGACGCGAACATGGAAAGCAGACAGCATACTGGCGTGAAGCACTGTTTATTGGGTCTATCCTGCGTCGCAAAAAAATACAAGAAGAATAAAGGGGCAACACAACTCACCAGCGACGTTGCCTCTTTCTGTTTATCGACTTGGCGCAGTTCAGTCCGACTACTTACTTCTTTGTCACCTGAACAGGTGCGAAGCGACTAAAAAAAATAAAGTTTCAAATAGAGCACGAACGGCTCTTGGGCACTCCGCAAAAGCAATTCGTCGAAGTGAGTGTGCTAAACAATCAAAATCTTCTCTCTCTCACTCCTGAACCTCATTTCTCCCCTTAGTTTCTCAATTTCTTCCTCTGTTCCGTAAGCACGCCTTTGTCATTCCAGCTCAAAGCATCGCGAATGCATTACTAGGCTGTAAAGAGCCCGACGATGTGTCTTTCTACTTCTCTCAGCTACTTCCGAAACACTGCGATCTAAATGCTTCTAAATCATCTTTTCAGGTGATCTGGAGCCGTGGTCAGAGTCTATGCAAACAATTTTGATCTGCGAGACTCGGTTGCCAAGGTCGCGAAGGTCGGATTAGTTCACCACACAGTTATGCTGTTTGCGTGTATTAAACACTATTTTCAAAGCTCTCCACAAAATTATCGCCCGAAGGTCATGACGAACACCATGTAGCTTTCCCGATGGCGCTCCTTCCTTCATACCTTCAGTGCTTCTCTATGCTGTGAGAGCCGGAAGCTCAGATTGAGAATTCTTTCGACCGGTTGCAGTGGCAGCCCAGTGGTTATGGCACTCGGCTGCTGACCCGAAAGAGGCGGGTTCTATCCTGGCCGCGGCGGTCGAATTTCGATGGAGGCGAAATTCTAGAGGCCCGTGTTCTGTGCGATGTCAGCGCACGTTAAAGAACCCCACGTGGACGAAATTTCCGGACCCCTTCATTACGGCGTCCCTCATAGCCTGAGTCGCTTTGGGACGTTAAACCTCCACAAAAGCGACTCCAGCTATGAGGACGTTAAACCTACATAAGGAAGTGGCTCTAGACCGGAACGCCGTCCCTTCGCCTCTTTAGTTTTTTCCTGATTTACGACATTATAATCAAACCACTGTTTCTTTTTTGGTGACGGTGATGGAAGTGGACGCTGTTGAACTTCAGTCCGGTCGGTCAGCCGCTGCCGCCCAGAGGAAACGTCTTGGCCTCCCGAATGACGCAAGCAGCCAGACCACCATGGTGTACGTACTCGGCCACCAGTGATGACTCTTCGGCTGACGACGGCTTCATCAGGGTCCTAAACAAGAAGGCCAAATGAAGACTGCGCAAAGGTGAGGACTCGTTGTCGTCGGGTGCGCCCACGATCACTACGTAGTGAGGATCATCGGCACATACTGTCCTATTTGTGCCAGAGACTCCCACCGACAACCTCAACCACACCAATAGGCAAGCCACGTCTGCGTTCCTGGAGGCTCGCGTCCCGGGAGCAATTAAAGATGTGAGGGTGAATCGTTTTAGGAATTTCGTCGCCATTGATGTCATGGACCGGAACGCGCTTGAGAGTTTGAGCAACATCAAAACGCTCGGCGGCATCAACGTTAGCTCCCATGTCCTTCTGGGCAGTGGCACTACGGCAGGCGTCATTTACGACGTCGACGTAGCCATCCGCGACTCTGATCTACCCATTTTGATTCAACCAGCTACCAACGGTGTAGCCATACTGCAAGCTCAGTGTCTCGGGAGGACAAAGTGCATCAAGTTGACCTTCCGAGGGGACTGCATTACAACGTAAGTGAAGGTTGGGCACCTTCGGCATGCAGTTAGGCCTTTCGTCCCGAATCCTCTCCAGTGCCGGAAATGCATGAAGATAGGACGCGTGAGTAGTGTGTGCAATTTCCCCATCGTGTGCCCACGGTGTACCCAGCCACACAGCGGCGATTCTTGCCAGGCAACAGTCCTTAAGTCTGCCAATTGCCGCGGCCCTCATGACGCTGCCTCAAAAGATTGTCCTCGCCTGAAAAGGGAAAGGACGATACTCAAACAAATGACAAGAGACAATTCCACACACAGAGAAGCTGCCGCTAAGGTGCGAAGACGTCGTCGCCTTCGTCACAGACCTTCTAAAAGTGTAGCGAACATTGGAAAGGATCGTCTAAGAATTTCCGCAACTTGTCCTCCCCCTCCGCATACTACTTTAAGGATTGGGAGCAATATGACTCGCTGGGCACAGACGGTTGTCGCAGACGGGCCTTGTCCATCCCTGTCTGAGCTACACACCCGCAGTGACCAAGCAGGTATTGCGTACTCAGAGTACCGAGCTTATTGCTAGTCAAGCACAAGTCACAACTCCTGTCCAAGAAGCGGCAATTGACTTGGCCATCGCTCCCGAAGCACCCAGCACCCACCCCAGCACCGCGCACCCAGTTTGTTGAGCCTACTACTGGTCGGGTAGTAGGTCAGAAACCGGACCAGGTCGCAGACGAGCAAGTGATTGCAATGCTGAAGCCAATCGTGAATGCCATGCGTGTGCTGCTTTCCAGCATACACATGCCAGCTTCACAGAATGCACTGCAGATGCTGGATTTGTTGAATCCAGTGCTTGCAGCTGTCCAATAGCTGGCGCAACGCATCCTCCAGTCTCATCCTTCCGAGAAGAAGTCCGATGCTTACGTTCTCATCAACATTATCAGCCGCAACAGCCTCAACGACAAGCAGCCTTTCTTGACACTGAAACGTCTGCGCTGCCTTGTGATGGAGGGCCCTCGATCTGTTCTACTCATGTCGCACCAGTCGGCAGCCCTCAAGGTGTGCAGGTTACAGCTGTGGTGGCCTGTGACTTACAGTGCTTGTGTCATTGCCAGTCGGGCTTGCTACGGACCGCATTTCTCTACTTCTTATTCTTTTACGTCCCCCTCATCCCTCTCCCCCAGTGCAGGGTAGCCAACCAGAACAATTTACTGGTTAACCTCCCTGCCTTTCCTCTACAACTTCTCTCTCTCTCCATGAACCAACTGAAATGTAGGGCGCCAAAAATCTTGTTCTTGTTTTTGTGAGAAAATGACCGCACATTACATACCCAGCCAATACTATTTTTCTTCTTGCTCACAAGAAACATTCGATAATTTTGGAAATTATCTGACGAATGTCATAAAATTTCTCTCGTGATGTCACCTATGGGAAGTATTGCCCTTCACTTTGGCTTAGGTTGGTATTACCGAGAACTGCTGCGTAGTACTGTTCTGTCATATGTTTGAAGAAATATCAGCAAATCGCCATTAAAATGGAAAGAGCCGAGTGCTGCGCCGTCATAACACATTGCTGTTCGAAGAACAGAACGGCCGCAATGATGAAAGGCGAACTCTATGAAGCTGGCGGGGGCTGCATATGTGCGCCAGGGCCGAAGACACTTTTCTTTTTGAACAGCAAATTTAAAAGCGGCCTGACATGCACTCGTGATAAAGCATCCTCTGGACGCCCAGTTGGGATCAACATTCTCCTCTTCGTGGGAAAAAAAATTATGACATCCTTCTGGAGGTCCGCCAACTGAAAATGCGCGAGATTGCTAAGGCATTAGGCATCTCAGTAGAAAGAGTGCACAAAGCCTTGCCGGATGAACTGCGCAGGAAAAAGTGTTGTTGGCAATGGGGGCCGCGAATGATACTGTCGGAGTTCATTTCTGCGCATTGCTTGGCGACGCTCAATCGAAATTTGCAAAATTTTATGCATCAGTTTCTTACTTTGGACGATACGCGGGCTCTCCAGGACACTCCCGAGTCAAAGGAGCAATCTAAGCAGTGTATAACGTCCGGTGAAAACATCCCCCCCCCCCCCCCCCCCTCCATAAGAAATATAAAACGAAGGCCATTTTATTTCCTGACAAGGGCGGTCAGTGTTTTGGGAACAGTCCAGGAAAAATCCCAATTGACAGGCTACGTTCAGAAGGACAAAGCAATAACAGGAGCTTTTGTGCAAATATTACTGGACTGTATGCAAAAAAAGACTGCACTTCGGCGCACGCGGAAGTACTCTGTCACCAAGGCAACGCGCCGTTGTGCAAATTGCGATTTAAATTGAAAAACTTCACGCGTTATATTTGGAATTAATGCTGTGAGACGCCCAATAGGGCACTGGACTGCAAAACTACAAAACGGATCTATGACTCCAGACCTCTCGGCCGCTAATTTATTGCCAATCAACTCTCGCTGATTAATGCATTGAGCCGGTAAGCTTACCTCTGCTATTTTTTATCGCGAACATAACAAAATGCCTCTATGAGAACAAATTCGTGCCTGATAATGAAAGCCCTCGCTGCAGTCAATTTCTGTTTTTTGGAGCCACGGACAATGCCTACGTTTTTCACAAAATGATTAAATTGGAAACTTATTGTCACGGGTGGTGTGACAGCCGGAGATGGGGGGGGGGGGGGGAATCGCAGACAGCAGACAATTACGCTGGTGCAGAGCTCAAACAACTCGGCGGCGGCGATAGCAACAAGTGCGCTAGTCTGTCGATAGGCCGTCGCTCTCGGCCAAGTTCAACTTAATGCCGACAACGAATATTCGACGCAAAGCACCTGTAACACCTGCAACAATCTCGAGCGCTGTAGGAACATTTGAGCGCGGCTTGAATCATGCCAGATCAATACCGTCTCCTCTCGTGTGGTAGGCAAAATAAGACCGCTTACCGGCAGCTTTCATCAAAGAAGATAAGAACCCAACATTCGAAAGTTTCGCGGCGGGTTTCGCCAAAATAAACTCGGGCTATACCTAGCCCGAGTTTCCTGCTGTAAAAAATACGTGTTCTCGAGCGCTCTCGTGCGACTCGGTTCATATATATGAACCGAGCATTAGGACCCTCGACACTTTGGGAGGTGGATGCTCTGCGCCAAAACCTCTCCGCCAGAGTGCACACTCCCTGCGGTCTGTATACGGACCAATGCCATACATGTTAACTTGGCTAATAGCATTTCACTTTGGATAAATTGGTACGTACTTCGAACAGCGCTGTATTGCGGCGGCTGTTTGCTTTCTCGGAAGTTTGGTACGAGGCATGCGGGTTATCAAGAAAGGTACAGCGTTTATTACACTGAAGCAGATGCAACGACGATCAGAGACCTATGCTGAACCTCTAACATAGAAGATGAATGAAGGCTGCTCTTGATATGTCGTTTTTTTGCGATTATTAACTCTACAGTAATGCCTAGTTGGATTTCAGTTTACATGTAACGATAGCACCTGTTATTGAACACAAGATTGGATTACATCTGACGCATCTGACTGCGCTGGTACGCAGCATTTATCAAAAAGCAGACACAACCTGACGCTATATTAAGACTAAGGCTGCAACGAGACGTTCAATGCACTGCAGTGGCCTCCCTAATCCCATAACCTGTGTGGGGAAACGTTGCCTTCGCAATAAATAAAGTGACATCTTCTGCGCAGCTTGATAGGGGCGCCGCCGTAATATCAAAATGCGTGACATCGTCGTGAGCACGCTACTCTGCCAATTCCATAACTTCTTTCTGTTCCCATATTTGCGGGGTAGTGCTTGCTTCCTCTAAGAAGCATCGTAGCTTCAGGGTGGAAGATTGGTAAAAGCTTGCGTATTCGCAGCGTTTATCATTGAAAATGCAAGCTGGTATACGGCGCAAGCAAAAGACGCTCAGTCGGAGAGCTTCTCGAATTAAATCAAATTACCTGCCGCAGCATATAAGAAACTGGGCAATCAGTTATGCGCAAATCCAATGTTCAATGAGCTACAGCAGCCACGATCCACAGAAGTTTTGCGACCCCTGTCTCTTGGGCGGTGCTCCCTCGGGGTTTAAGGCAGTCACGTACACACACTGTACTTTTACAGCGACGTTTCTGGCCACTCATGCTGCATGCTCTGGGATGGCAGAGCTTTCGCGCAGTCCTGCTGTTCAGTAGCCGCTGTGTTTTGTCGCTGAGCTTTTTTCCGTCGATGCAATTATGGCTTTGTAGCGATATTACCGACAATAAAGGCGTACAAAGACAGAAAAAGAATTATACAGCAGCGAACGAAAGCCTCCGCGCGTTCAGTTGAGACGATATGGAGCGATGTTATCATCCTGGGAGCGGCGCTTTCTAGCGGCAGCTTTTATTTCCTGGCCCAATTCTGTCCTTTCGTTTTGCTCTTTCGTTTACTTCCGTCGTATTCCACTAATTCTCGTTCCTCCCCGGTCGGGTGCTCCCAACCAGGACTCCGGAGCGCGCTCATGCTCGGCGATGCCGCCGAAGAATCAGCGGCTCGGAGCTTTCGCTTTGTTCCTGCCAACAGCCGGGGCACGAGAGAGATTTTGATTCCGAGTTATCCGACCTTCCCGCGGCGCAAACAGAGCGCACCACCGTGCAAATCTGATTAGGCACGATTTTGCAGCGCAGGTTTCTGACTCCTTGACAGTCGCTCTTTTTCTCGCCCAGTCGCGCATATTGATCTCGGCGCAAGGGGACGCTCATCCGTCCTGGCCCCGCCGCTGTAGGTGTGGCGGAGCGCAGCCGCTCTTCCCGGCCGCTCCTATTGATTGGAGTGAAAAGTTTAGGCGAGCGAGAGAGGTTAATTCATCGCGCGCACGTGCTAGACGAAAAAAGAGGACGCTCCCGGCTGTCGTAGTTCTCACTTACGCAAACAAGAATTCCATGATGGCGGCGGCAGTGAGTACGTAATCCGGAAGCTTTTTGGAAAATTCTTTCCCAGCGTTAAAGTTCGGTGTCGAAGATATCGTTTTGAGGTTTGATGAATTGGCTTCATTGCCACACTGCCGCGCACATGCCCATTTTGTCCCGAATGACTCAGAAAACGAGTTAGAGAAGTTTTATTGCGTCTTCCTTGGCAGAATTGATCAACCAGACTAAACTAAGCGAGCCAGGGGGTTTGTGACTGAAACCGTTCGGGAGAATACTTTAGATGGCCGCGAGAAAATTTCGCGTACCGGAGGCTAAGAATAACAAGTGGATCCAAGCTTTTCTTTGGGGTCTGTCTTAGCCGGACAGCATCGACCGCAGCGCCTGGCTCCAGGCCAGACAGTTCTTTTGTGTCCTTTGTTCGTGACGTTAGAGCACAGGAGGGCGCACACACGCGCGCACGTTCGCAAGTACGACCACTGACTATCGATCTTGGACAGTTCCCGCACTGATACCAAGTAATCACGACCGAAAGCGACCACCTGACGCCTGCCAGAGCGGGGCGCCTCCCGAATCCCAATGACAGATGAAAGAGTTTTGTCCCCTCTTCGTGTCGAATGATGCCAGTAAGCAAGGCTACATTCAAGTATTCCGCGCATAAAATAGAAAGCAATATATGCCGAAAAAGGGATCGGTTTAGTACTAATTAGTACTAAAATGCAATGATATGCTTGACAAGCTCTTGCTCTGGTCGCAGCGCAACAAGATAAATATTAATGCAACAAAAACAAAAGCAATTATCTTCCGGGCAAAAAATAAACCACTTCAAATTAAACACGCAATTAGATATGCTGATAAAGAAATTGAAATTGTGCATGAGCACAAAATTCAGGGAGTTGTTTTCTCGTCTAACCTCAGCTGGGATACGCAGGTGAAAAACATCTGTAAAAAGCTCGCTGCGACAGCAGGAGCACTGTCACGATGCCGAACGCTGCTGCCCACAAACGTTAAGCGACAAATTTATTATGCACTCTTCGAATCTCATATTAATTACTGTAGCTTAATATGGGCAACCACTACGAAAACAAATATCACGAAGATTCTGCGCCTCCAAAAGAAAACCCTTCGTCACATCGCAAACGTACACTGCTTATCCCCAACAAACTTTTTGTTTCCATTGTATCACATTGTCCGCATTGACCATATGTATGATTTCCGGATGCTACGTTTGTTTTCTTTCTCTAACAGTTCTTACAAGGCCTTTATAACTGAAACAGCGTCCCTAAAAATTAAACATACTTCTGCTCATACCCACAGCACGGACGCTTGGTTTGTTCCTCATTTTAGAACTAATTATAAACTCCAAACATTGCAACACAATCTTCCGCATGTACTTAACAAATATAAACATACCACAAATTTCAGGTTCAAAGATTTGCGACGGTATTTCGTAGAGTTGTGAACTATTTCATTTTTTTTAGATATGTTACTTCTGATTCTCTAGGTGGCCTGTGATGTACAGAGACAATTTTGTGCATTTCTCTAATATTTTGATTATTTCATACAATTTGATGTGTGTATTCTGCTTTTCATGTGTGTATATAGGTTCAAAGTGTTTATAAGTGAACATTAAGTGCGTCTTTCAGATTATCGTACATGTGCATTTCTTAATTACGTATTATTTTTGCACTAGATGAGCCTAGAAGTTGCAGTTTTAACCATACAATTGCATGTAAAAGTGTATTCATTGTTTGTATTTGATAGTGTGTATATTTGTTCTCCTTTGTTGTCTCTTTCTTATGTTCATTTCCATCAGCTGGTATGTCGAAGCCACTGCTATGTAAAGGTTTTCCGGGCCCAGTCAAGTTGCAAAAGCAGCTTTTCGCCTGGAAATCCTTCCAGTTGTTCTGGAGAAATAAATTCAATTCAATTCAATTCAATTCTTTGGACTGACAAGTAGCGGAAACATTGGGAACAGTCCACCACCACCATTTATCCGCAAACGAGTGCCTGAAATCCAAATCGTGTCTTCTATACGATTAGGGAATTCTGTTTCCCATAATTGTGCATTCGGTAAATTGAATGTCAGAATTCTTGACAACCTAAACACGATGGACAGTTCAACCGGATCTGAGGTAATTTAAGGAAAGGCAAGAAATAGAAACTCTCAACAAAAAAACCCCTGGTCGATTTCAATCGATACAGAAGTGACGTCTTCACGACATAATAAGCTCAAATTGGTAACTCCACGATCAATAACGCATCCTAATCTATGTCGCCTTCTTGCCGCGAGAAAGGCTTTCTCTCTACAGTAATGCATGAAAGTGTGCCGGTCCTGCCCAATGCCTGCTCACAGGATTTTCACTGAAAGAAATCTTACGAATGAGACGTGTGACAGTGCTCTGGTCTACACGTCGTCTGTGCATTTCTCAAAGTATCTATGCTCCCTTATTTAAAAATATACTTCTTCTGTCTGTCATTATAAGGCACAGAAATATATGTTAGCCACGAACCCCCAGCATCAAATTTCATTCTTTGAAGCCTGCCATGCAGGAAGGAAACTTTAAAAATGGGGCCGTTGCTCAGCGATACAATCACTGCACACCCTTGGGCCCTAAGCAACGTGGGCGGATTCTTTAGGCGGCCATTTATTTAAATCAGCTATTCAAAGTGAGAGCACCATGGGCCACCCGTGGTGGGTGGTGGAGGTGAAAATATTTAATTGGTAGTTTGAGAGAGGGATTGATATGGTTGGAGAATCTATAGTCTGGATCTCCATTGGGTGTCGCTGCTGCCCGTACTCTCTCGAGAAGTTGCTCCTGGTCTCCGAGGTTTGAGCTGTATAGAGCCGCCTCCTACACCTCAGTCGCTGGCTGAGCTATAAGTTCGATGTCCGAATTTTTTTCACAGGCCCACACCACATGGTATACCTCCGCCTTTTGCCCGCATAACTGGCATTCTAGGTCCACGGCATGTAATCTAGACGGGTGTGGTTTAGATTCAGGTTTATGAGGGTTTAACGTCCCAAATCGACTCAGGATATGAGGAACGCCGTAGTGGAGGCCTCCGGATAATTTCGACCACCTGGGGTCTTTTAGCATGCACAGATATCGCACAGTACACGGGCCACTAGAATTTTACCTCCATCGAAATGCGACCGGGGGGTGGGGGGGGCGGTATCGCACCCGCGTCCTTCAGGTCAGCAGCCGAGCTTCATAACCATTCAGCCACCACGGCGGCTCTAGACGGGCGATGAAAGGTCTGTGTTTATAATCGACTGAGAACTTTCTGTTTTTTGCTGAGGCCCATAGTCGGAGGGGGATACCTTCTACGTTCGAGTCTATGGTATTGCAGTATGTCTGCATATGTTATGAACATGTCTCAATACTTAAGCTCATCGGAAAGAAAATAAGGAACTCGGTGTATGGAAGGGGGTGGGGGAGGGAGGGAAATGCTTGGGCGACAGTGTGTGCCCACTCATTGCCCACCACCCGTTGACGGCCAGGTACCGAAACTAGGTGTTTGATTTCTGATGCGCGCTTTGAGGTTTCGAGGATATGCGCTGTCAGCGCAGTAATCCTCCCTTCCTGCAGCCAAGTTTCGGTATGTCGCTTGAAATCTTGAAAATAAGTGATTACGTGTTGTCAGGTTCCGTGGGGTGCCGTTAAGGCGCTAGCAATCTCCTCTGCTTCGGTGAGGGTTCCGCTTCTGACCATGTCCCTATCTGCAGTGACCATATGTCTCTTTGCTACTCATGCTGTGGGCGGGCCGTTCACTGGACCTGCAGTAACCACGTAATATGTACCTTCTTGATGGGCGTAGAGTTTTTACATGACAGCGATATGCCCGTTCAAAAAGCCTGCGCCACCCAAAAAGCCTGCGCCAAAAGGATTCGTGGTGGCCAGCGGTAAACTAAGCGCTTCTCTAGTCGGACACAACTCAAGAATGAAGCGGCTTTTCCCCATCAAAGGACCCGCTTCCGGCCAATGGCGTCGGCCGATTCTCATGAGCCTACTAACGCGACAATGCAGGGAATGGTCAATGAAAGGGGACGGTCCCCTCCTTCCATTGTAGAGGATAGTTCCCTCCTTGCACTGCCACTCCGCTGCTTGCATTGTCACGCTAGCAGCTTCATGAGAATCGTTCCACGCCATTGACTGGAAGTGCGTCTTTTGATGGAGAAAAGCCGCTTCGCTCTTGAGTTCTATGCGACTATAGAAGGTCCCCCCTGAATAGACACACGGCCGCCGCAATAGAAGGAACGCTGGGTAGGATCTCTAATACTCTTATTGTGCGTGAACTGAATGCACGCGCTGAAATTTAAGCACAGTAAGAACACAGGCGTAGTATATAGCGTGAAATTGGTGCCTTCTTACAATTTATTTCTCGGCCCACAGCCACTATCCTGATATGCTACCTTGTGTAGGCAAGCGCCGTGCCTCTGCTTGGCTTTAAAGCTTTCAAGCAGTCAGCTGGCCGCTGTAGGGTAAGTTTCTCTACGTTAAAAGAAATTAAACTTTGTAATGAAGCTTTTGAGTGCAGAAAGAAAATTCTTGCTTTAGGAGAAAAAACCTGCGTGAAATAGCTAGAGATAAGCCGGATTCTCTGCATAGGGTAATCCATTTTGCATACCCTCTGAAGTGACAGAAACGCCGCACAGAAAAAAAAGTGCGCGACATCGGTAAATGATGGCGTAGTTCGCCTGAGAATTCCAGACTTGTCGCCCTCCCTGAAGTGTGTTTCTATAGACCTTTGTTTATAAACAAACCCGGCAGATGATGACCATAGGGGCTCGCTAAAACGCTTCCGGTGAAAGAACTTTCCGGAATCTTCAGTGCAGTGTTTGAATGGGTGCCGGTACAGACGCGACAGCGTTTGCGGCCCTTCTCTTTCCGGCGTTCGTTACCTGCTTAGAACTTCAAGGGAATACTTCAAGCAACTAGAGAGCCAAGCTCCGAGGCGGTAGCGGACCCGCAAACGGGCGTGGCGTCTTCGACTGTGCAAATCACTGCAGTCAACACGAAGCATAGAATTTTGGGAACCCCGCTTTTACGGAGGGCATAAACATGGCTGCCTGTTGTGCAGAAAGAGCCGCTGTAGCCTTCCAGACCACCTTTGCACTGCAAGCAGCGCTCATGCGCTGCAGGTTAACCTTTCTCTTTTCAGTGGCCGGAGTACTGCGTCCTGGATTCGCTAGTGGTAAGGCTTCCGCCATAATCAGCTGGAACGGCAGTTCCTAGCTATTTGACCATTCAAAATACGAGAACAAAAACAGAGGCGTTACATTGGCAATTGTGTTTATGTCATGGTAACACACGCTATTTGCAGGCAGCGCTGTTGTACACTAGGCAGAGAAGCGAATGTCGCATAGGTTTTTAACCCAGCCAATGGAATATGCCCAGATCAAGCAGGCGAGCAAAAGGGATGCGCCAGAGACCTAGGTATTTCCTACACCAAGTGTGACAGCTGAAGGATCCAGCTATATCAATTTGTTGTACCTAAATTGATACCAGAAATGGTTCGCAATGCAGCCCGATAGCAATGTTGCTAGAGCACAAAGGGGTTCGTCGAAAAGACTGACAGGAACTGACGTGTCCCTTCATTCATGAGAAACTACGCACTGGGTTAAATGACGCTGAGAAGGCAAACTTTTCCCCCCTACAACGCAATCATTTATACCTCGCAGTCATGATAAACCGGTGGCGTCGTGCGGACAACAGCTTCATTGACGGTCGAGCAATTCCTGGCTCCATCGCCAGCGTGCTTACACCGTCATCTTGAGAGAAACGGAGCGGACGACATGAGCACTGAGAACCTTGCACAGCACTGTAATCCGCACCACTCACTAAGAGAGCAGATCCATATTTGAGTTGCGCGGACCGCGGCTGCGGATCGAATACTGAAGTCTAGACACGCCCACTGCAACCAATGCGAAAGAGCAAGGGGTGTAGTTTTTCTAGGTCTATCTTGCGTAACTTATCTGCAATCGGCAGCGAAGACCCACAAGCCGTCGGCAGCCCGTCAGGCCCCCGATAATTCGATAAGGTTTCATCCTGACTGACGGTCATACAAACGGCACCAGCGGCTAGTAGTTTCACCCTCCCCAAATTTTAGTCCCAGCTTCGAGCTCTACTGTCCTACTGAACAAATGCTTCCCTTTGTTTTCAGCCCTGAAAAATAATCCTACACCCCATTTTCTATCTCTTTGAAGTGCGTAATACCTCGGTTTGGGTTCCTTTCCTTATTGTAAAAGAGGTATGGGCCGTTACAGGAGCAAGGACACGGAAGGCCCAGGGAAACGAAGAACAGCGCCAGCTTGATTACGGAATATTTTAATTTTGTTTAATTTTTCTGGTTTATTCCTCGCACCTCGCACTGCATTAAAATTTGCAGTCCCTCTCGCCGTCGAGAGTAGACGTAAACATGAAATGCATTGCAGGAAAGGTGTAGCGTATTGTAGCAGCTCATTTATAATTGCACAGAACAGATAGGAAGGAAGGAAGGAAGGAAGGAAGGAAGGAAGGAAGGAAGGAAGGAAGGAAGGAAGGAAGGAAGGAAGGAAGGAAGGAAGGAAGGAAGGAAGGAAGGAAGGAAGGAAGGAAGGAAGGAAGGAAGGAAGGAAGGAAGGAAGGAAGGAAGGAAGGAAGGAAGGAAGGAAGGAAGGAAGGAAGGAAGGAAGGAAGGAAGGAAGGAAGGAAGGAAGGAAGGAAGGAAGGAAGGAAGGAAGGAAGGAAGGAAGGCCTCAGACGTTGCTGGCATATACCCACTACAGGGGAGTGGCCAAGACACAGGCGGGTAATTGCTGGATACAGGAAAGTTTTGACGGGAAAAGGAGTGGCCATAGTATGTAGTCTGATAGATTGGAAGACGGAAGGACAGGGGTCCTGGTAAATTGGAGATCGAGGATGGGACAATGGCTTAATGCGCGTAATAGTATACAATGCTTCTAATGTTTCAATTTTGTACTGACTGATGGCGGGAAAAAGAAATTAGAACGGGAGTCGCTGCGTTTCTTGAAGAAAATTTTGCACAGCAGAGCGCACACTCCTGTCGCTTCGTCCAAGCAAAAAAGCGCCAATTGGAAAGAAAAACCGCGGACGACACAGGAAAGCCCCGTTGATGAAATGGAATTTGCAAAAGACGCTTCCTCAAATGAGAAAAGCGGCGGCAGAACAGCAGGAAGTGACCTATTGTCTCAGGTTCGGCACAAAAAGGGCACAATGGGGAAGCCGCCAGGCCAGATCTGGGAAGGTACAAATTTAGAAGGGGAACCCGGCAACGCAAACACGTGAAAGAGACCTCTAGTCTGCGCGAGCGCCAGTCTTTGCTATTCCAATGATGCATAAGATGCTGATATTCGGGAGATGATGTAAGAGCCGGAGCAGCAAATTCCTGAAATATTGTGTAGCTGCGAAACCTCACCTCGGCTGTATATGCACTCGTTGGCAGGACAGCAACAATTGGGCCGCAGAGAGAGGCTCTTGCTAAGGAATCTCCAACCTCATTTAAGTGAAAGCCCATGTGACCTGGTACCCAAAGCAACATTGCCGAATTTAGATGGAGCGGAATCAGGAACTTAAAGAGGCGTAATGCCCGAGACTCAGTGGGTGAGTATAATGAAGAGTAAATGGACAGAGAGTCTATCATAACCACGCCCTGGGAAACGGTAATTCTAATTTTCGTAAGGCTAAGATTACTGCTAATAATTCAGCCAGAAAAATAGGAGTGAAGTCAGGAAAACGGAGAGAAAAAGACCAATGCAGTGAAGGCGAAAAAATTCCTACACCTGCCTTTTCGCGATCCTGCGAGGCATCGTTAGCAACAAGAATATGAAAGGGAAATGACCTTAGGTGGTCCTGCAACAGACCCTGAAAAAGCGGGAAGGGCTGCAGCTTTGCATTCGATAGGAAAATGTCATCGAATTCAATCTGGACAGATGATGAGTTGTTACACATTTGGTGGACATCTGTGAAATGAATATTTATGGGCTCAAGGAGGGACTGCACGTAACATATCTGCCGAGTACGAAAACGGGACCAGGCGGCACTAAAAAAGGCGGAAGGTTGACTAAGAAATATTATAATTGAAGCGTGAAGAGGTGAGTCGCACAATTTTAAAAATGTTTGAACTGTTAAAAGGCGAAACCGAGCTGATAACGATGGGATTCGCGCCTCAAGGTACAGAACAGCATTGGTCACATATTTTTGAAGCCCCAGACAAAGGCGCAACGTCTCACGCTCCAACAGCACAAGAGGGCGAAGTTTATAGGCAGGAGCTCCTGAGAATAAAACACACCCGAACTCCAAAATTGGGCGTACGTACATTTTACAAATCATCAGAAGTGTACGCCTTCTCATGCCTGACCTAGCAATACAAAGCCTGCGTTGGATGCCAATGGCCCGAATTCCTTTTGCAGAAACTTGCTCAATGTGTGGTCGCCAGGATAGAATAGAGTCGTATATTACTCCGAGATACTTCACCGTCTGAACTTGAGGTATTATGTTGTTTCTATAGACCAGGCAGATATTTACAGGAACAGAAACCAGAAATACTAACAATGCGCATTTCTTCACATTGAGGGACAGAGGAGTTCTTCCTAACCAGTTGTCAAGAACATTGAGGTAATTTTGCAGGGTTCGATAAAGAGTGTGAATGTCACCTGCTGATGCAAAAAAAGCAATGTCGTCGGGGTACACATAAGTTTTCAAATTTTGAATGCATGGAATAGAGCTTAGAAAAATGTTAAAAAGAACAGGTGGCAGAACTGATCCTTTCGGTACACCTCTTGTCTGTGGAAATTTCCTTGAGGAAACACCACTTTGGCAGCAGTGAAATTCTCCATTTTCCAAAAAAACAGAAATCCAGGCTACAAAATAGCTTGGGAAGTTCGGTTGCTGTAATCTTAATAACAGAGTCGAGTGCTCAACGCTGTCGTATGCTTTACTGACATCCAAGGCGACAAGCGCAGCAAACTGTTTTCTGTTGCGAGCTAATTCAATACGACTCTCTAGGTCAGTATGAGCACACCAAATTGAACAACCCGGCCTGAAACCAATTTGACATGGATTCAAGAGAGCATTTTCCGAAATGAATGACATGACACGGCTGAGAAGGACCTTTTCCACCAATTTCACAAGGTTCGATGTTAATGAAATAGGGCGTATGTTGTCTAAAATTAAGCCCTCCCCTTGCTTTTTAAGCAATGAAACTATTACAGCAAGACGCCACTCATGAGGTATCCAAGGACCTTTAATAGGTCCTTGGTCTAGAGCCAACAGTTAACTAGAGCCAACAGGTTTGCAGGAGATTCATTGAACAAAATTTTGATCATAGATGAAGTGACCTCATCGGGGCCAGGAGCCGCTGGGGATAAGCGCAGAACAATTTGCGACAGCTCAGGCATAGAGACCTCAGTGAAATCACTTGAGGTGCATGTGAATATAGCAGGAGAAGGTAGAGCAAAAGTAAAGCGAAGCTCTAGGCCACACGCAGTATCCTCTAAGGCCTTTGCGATGTCAGCAGGGGACTGAACGAGGGATTCAATGTTGGCAGCCGGTGGAATCACCTTGTTGCGCCTCATGAAATTAAAGAAATCTCGTTTATTTTCTGATTGTGAAAGGAAATCATAATGATTTTTATTATACTCCTCCTTTGCACGGGCGACAGTGCGCTTAAATGTTGCTGCAACATACTTATAATCCAACCAATTTTTGGGGCATTGATGGATGAAAAGTTTCTTCCAAGCTGCTTTCCGTCGTCTATATGCACGCGTGCACTCAGCATTCCACCAATTGTTCGCGATTGCACCCTTTGTTCCCTTTACCAAAATTTCAGACATTTGCCTTGCATGGTCCAGTACTGAACATAAATATGCGCCTTGCTTTCGGCACTTGTTTGAGCGCAAGGGTCTGAAGTGATTTGGAGGGCTGATTTTAGCGTTAATTTATTAACGTGCGCTGATGTCGCTCAGGAAGAGTTAATTTACACACAAACTTGAAACTAATCGGTAGATGAGCATTGTTTGTTGCACAGTCAACAGGCGCCCAATGCATAATAGAGATTCATTGGGAGGAAGAAGTTAAATCCAAGGCAGAGCGGCATTGGCTCCGAACAAACGTAGGCAATCCGAAATTGTTGCAGATCAAGTTGTTGTCAGATACCCAATCAAATAGTCTAGAACCAAAGCTGTCTGTTTTAAGCCCCCACGTCACATGGTGAAAATTGAAGTCTCCAAGTAATAGAATCTGAGATCGGCTACTAGACATGAGTGAGTCAAGGGGCCGAGTGTCACGCGCACCAGACGGGAAATATGCATTAGCTACGGTAAAGGGCTGTTGACCTGGGACACTGAGGTCAACCGCAAGGATTTCACAGTCATTGTCCGCATATTGGAAAGAAAGGCATGCCCTGTGGCAAAACTTTGTAGAGATGAGCACTAACAACCCTCCCCCTCGTGATGACCGGTCAAGCCGGAACGGACGGTAATCCTTGAGATGATAATTGAAATTTGTAGTTAGCCAAGTTTCATGTAAAACAACTAAATCTGGTAGAAGCTGATTGCATAGGCAATTTAAATCTGTTCAAGCTGAGAATATAGATCGACAATTCCACTGGAGTACACTTAAGAACCCTATCATGGCGGGAGTGCCGCAGCCGCGACTGCCTTTTCTAGAATCCTGGTCTTAGCATTTTGACTTGCGTTCCTCTTCTTTTTCTTTGACTGGGGGCAAGATGGACCTGCAATATTCAGAGGAGACCCACTTCGTTTCTGGGCGCGGAGATCAGACTTCATATCCATACAGTCCATAGAGGATGCGTCCATAACGCTGTTCTAAGGAGAGGCCTGAGAGGTCTTTTGTTGCTCACATTGTTTTTGGCCCTGTGGAGCGGAATCGATTACTACAGAAGGAAGAGTAGCTTCCGAAGCCAAAGAAGGGAAGAGCGGAGCGGTGGGCACCTGCAGAAGATTGGACATCTGAGCAGCTATGACCTGCGAAATGCACGTGGATACGGTTTCCATAATGCGATCCATTGCATTTGCCACAGCTTTCTCAACTGCTGCTGTAATAGCCTGGGACCAACTAGAATCCATTATGGGTGGGCATTTGGCGGCTACACTAGAGTAGCCTGAGGCTCTCTCCTTGACTGCGGCGAAAGCCTCTCTCCGCGTGCTTCTGCGCTTGTCTATAAGCTCAAGCACCTGAACTTCTTGTGCTCGTGCAGGACAGTCAGCGGAATCAGCACCACTACACAAACAACATTTCTCCTCCTGTTCAGGACATTCCTCTCTGCAATGACGTTCCCCACAGGCACAGCAGCGTAAGGCCGATTTGCAGGCTTTGCCGCTGTGGCCAAATCGCCAACAGTTTTGACACTGAAGGGACCGAGAGTTAAAGACATCTACTCGAAAAACCAATGGCCACACCTTAATCTCTGACGGGCAAACTATTCCTGCAAATGCGGCAATGATGGACTCCGTAGGAATTTTTACTCCCTCAACCATTCTGCTCCATCGATAGACAGCAATCACTCCCGCCGGCCAGAGGTTCTCAGGTGTTTCCACGGGGCTCAATCGAGAGTCGACCCCTCGGACCAAGCCCTTGGAACATGCCAGATGAGGCGGAAGGAATGCGCTCACCGGGTGGTTGGCGAAGGTCGTACACTTTAGCAGGTCTTCAATACAGTCTTTATCCGGTGACCTGCACAAAATACCATCCCTGCCGAACTGCCGGACATCAGTAATGAGCATGAAGTGCTTGGATGTGGATTGAAGAGCCACCTGCACTCTCTCCGGGTTGTTCAGTAGGATAGCGCCTCCATCAGAAGACACTAAAGCGACCGGAGTGCTCGAAACTCTATTGCGGAAAAAGAGATCAGTTGGGAGCTGGTCTTGAGGAAGAGATGCCGACTAAGGAGAAAACCCCTGGCCATGAGAAGAAGTAGACATTAAGCTCTCGTCCCGCGCTCAATCACCCCAGAACAGGAGCAAGCAGGCACAGGCAAAAAGAAGGATAAATTTAGCAAGCTAGCGCAACACCGCCAGGTACTTAGGCGCTACCCCGCAGCCTGGGTTGCTGGGCCACGTCACGTCATGGGAAGTCCGTTAGTTCTTCTTCATCAAAGCAGCCGCAATACTCTGCACAAGACCCGAAAAAATAGCCTCTCTTACTTTCAGTCTATAGCGCTGCAACGCGAAAGGATGATCAGCGAAAGACAGCAGAATAGAAGCACTGAACAAGACATCATATGCCTACTGATTCCGTTGCTGTTTGCAGCCATCAAGGCTCTTATCCGAGCCAGCCCTTCGTCACGAGGTCTCTCAGAAGCAGAAGCTGTACTTGCAATGGAGCCGTTGGTGTCGGCTCCCTACGCTCCGCTGGGGCGTAATACCAAACATCAGTAATCATAGCTTCAACAGCGACAGCTTCACCGCAGCTGACAATCCACAACATATTTCGCACATGCACCATTTTACAGTGGAGCGCTCGTGGTTTGCGCTCGAAACTCTCCGATTTCCGGGAACTTGTGCGAGCGTACCACTTTGCTTTGTTAGTCATCTCTGAGTCACGCGTCGAAGAAAATTTTAGACTGCACGGATACTATCTGCACCATTCAAAACGACCAGATGACATCATCAGATTGCTTATAGGCTTTCGTAAGGATATCCCGGCCTCCTTGGTTGATGTTCCGCCTCAAAGTGGCAATGAATACGTGTGCGCCGTAACAGTAATTGAGTACACTCTTATTTGAATGTACCTTGAAACAAGCAGGCCATTCGACGCTTCGATGTTTGAAAATATGATAGCAAGCACACCCCCTCCGCATATTATTTGCGGAGACTTCAATTCTCATAATGAAAGTTGGGGCAGCCACATACATGTGCCGGAGGTGCCAAACTTGCAGAACTTCTCTCAACACATTCAATTCAGCCGCTAAATGATGGCAGCATAACCGACCTCCGAGTCCTGACGACTGCCAGTAGCATCGACGTGACCTTTGTCACAAGTTCAGTTGCCCACAACTTTGGCTGGTGCACCGATTTGGAAACAAGTGGAAGTGACCATTATCCATGCCACATATCGGCTATCCCCGCAGACGACGTAAAAGAAATTCTTCTGAAACCTGCAGATTTTGATGCGTAAAAGGACGCTGCAAGCAGAGGAATTACTGCCACAACCAGGAATGAGGAATTAATATCGACAATAGCGCATTGCCTGAGAGAAAGTACTACAATCACAGCTCAAAATGAAAGGCACCCTACACATGACGACGCATTTCAAAGGCTGCGCGCTGTTCGTAGGAGAGCAGAAAGGAAAGCTTTGCGCACAAAAAACATTAAAAACTTTCGTGCATGTCGACGGGCACAACGCCACATTCGGCGCTACCTGGATAAGCTCAGTCGGCAAAGATGGCGTGACATTTGTTCTACGGTCGATGTGCGCCAACCAGTAACCAAAATTTAGCGGATCGTAAGAGGTATGCGCACTCCACTCCAACAGCTTCACCCCTTCGCTGCCCTCTCTATGCATGAAAGTAAATCCCTGAAAGAAGTCTCAGAACAATACTGCTGACTACTGTCAGCGGGGTCAGGGTCTTCGACATTCTCCGCAGGTGGTCATTCAGGCATCCCAGAGGCGGCGGTGACAGCTTTGGACCTACCTTTCACAACTGAAGAGCTATTCACAGCTATTGCGGAATCAAACAGACGCACCTCTCCTGGTCATGATGAAGTGACCTATGACGCCATCGCAAAGCTACCCCACAACTCCGTCTTCGACTTCTAGATTACTACAATTCTTCCTGGATGACTGGTGAGGTCCCCACGGAATGGAAGGTGGCGAAAATTGTGCCTGTTTTGAAACCTTGTAAACCGCCAACAAGCTACGCGTCCTTCCGGCCCATCGCTCTACTGAGCTTCGTAGGTAAGCTATTCGAGCGGATGATCTCCAAACGCATCACTTGGTTCCTCGAAAGCCGCAACGAGTACCCCCATTAAATGAACGTGTTCTGTCAAAACAGGTCTGCGACTGACAATGTTATTGCCCTCGAAAGCCGACATCCGTTGTCCTCGACATCAAGGGCGCTTTCGACTCTGTTTTTCACCATGCTATTCTCGCTGCCTTTGCCAGTCTTGGCCTTGGAAGAAGGCTGTACAAGTGGATTGGAAACTATTTGAAAGAACGGCAAATTTTTATGAGCGCTCCAGATGGCCCAACACTATTTCACGCAGTGGAGAGGGGCGTACCACAAGGAGCGGTGCTCAGCCCTCTCCTGTTCAACATTACCCTCGTACACCTAACAACACGTTCCGCGAGGAATACACGTAACGATCTATGCAGATGATATCTGCATCTGGAGCGCGTCACATTCGCGCTTTATTACCCAGCAACCTCGATTACCCTGCATATCTCGATGTACCTGGCTCCCCGAGGACTTCGTCCCTCGCCAGAAATGAGTGTTTCCATGGATTTTACCAGAAAAACGATGACTCGATATCCACTCCTCCTAGGTGGACAGTCACAACCTTATGTACGACCTCAGCGATTCCTAGGTGTTGCCGCCGCCGCGGTGGCTGAGTTGTTACGGCGCTCGGCTGCTGGCCCGAAAGACGCGGGCTCGATCCCGGCCGCAGCGGTCGAATTTCGATGGAGGCGAAATTCTAGAGGCCCGTGTACTGTGCGATGTCAGTGCACGGTAAAGAACCTCAGGTGGTCGAAATCTCCGGAGCCCTTCACTACGGCGTTTCTCATAGCCTGAGTCGCTTTGGGACTTTAAACCCCCCATAAACCATAAACCAAATCCTAGGTGTTGCCATAGACAGCAACCTCTCGTGGTCACCTCAGATAAAAAAAAACTACGCGAGAGGATCCCTGCAGAACTGCAAGTTTTCATATTCATTTTGAGAACATGGTGGGGCAGAAACTCCCGGTCATTGGTCTGCTGGAAAAAGCCTACGTTGAAGGAACCTTGCGCTACTGTCTACCGGTGCTTCAAAGATTATCTCCAACAAGCAAGAATATCCTCGAGGCCACGCGAAACAACTCCCTGCGGATATTTCTTGGCCTCCCAAAGGGTTCCTCTGCATCAGGAACAGTAGCGAAAGCAGGCTGTCTCCCACTTGATGTGGTTGCCTGCCAGGAAACTCTGCGTACCCATCTTCGCCATGTCCTCGAAGGGAAGAAGCACTTCCTACACCGTGTTCACCAAAGTCACTGTAACTCTGGCTTTGGCCAAGCTGTGCAGCTCATGCCCCTCCCTACTATTAATCAGCCGAAGAAACTACTACCCCTGACCTTTTCTTCCTGGACACTGTCGCCTCTAAAGGTAAAGAAGTTTGTTCCAGTGTACATGCAAAGAGCCGCATACCTCAGGCAGCGCTTTTACAGGCTACTCTCGCCTACTTAACCAAGGAATATATGCAGCATACCCACATCTACACCGACGGTTCAAGTAGTCAAGAAACTTCTTCCTGTGTCATTTATGGGCCCTTAACCAGGCATATCCTTTCTTACCGGCTGCCGCGGAAGACATCCTCGGCGAAGCTGAGCTTCACGGCATTAACGAAGCTGTTTCCAATATCCTGCGCCAAACTCCTGACAGATGGGTTATCTTAACCGACTCCAAAGCATCTCTGCATATTCTGTCCAACCTGCTGAAGAAAAGCAATCTTCTGCTTGTTTCCCATGACATCGGTTACCTACATCACATGGCTATTGCTACAGGCCACTGCATAGCATTTCAGTGGATACCAGCACAGTGTGGCATTTTAGCCAATGAAAAAGAAGATCAAGCAGACTGTAAAGGCCACCAACACCGTCGGTTCATTCGGACCTTCTTCACAAAATCTGATGCGTCACAAATAGCTAAAAGATTTGATTCAGAAGAAATGCATAGGATCTAGAGCTTGCCGACACATCATTACCATTTTCTTTACTCCGTCGACCCTCATCTCCGATCAAGACTCCCACCCAGAATTTCTCGCCACCTGGAAACACTTTATCACCGACTTCAGCTGAACGCTGCATTTACAAACGGCTTGCGATACGGTTTCAGTCAAACGAATAGTCCACTTTGTGACAACTGTGGCTCGATCGTATCTGTGAAACATGTCTTGCTTGAGTACCCTGCATATGCTGACGAGCGTGCATATTACGACCAGTGCATGGAAAAGCTCTCCCCTGTGCCTATAACCATGGACAGCGTTTAGGTCCCTTAGCCTGCCCTAGGCAACACAGACATGCAATGAACTTTTCGTTTACGTATTGAAAGGAAACTGGACATCTCGACAAGCTCTAATTCCATCTAGCACGTTGCCCTCATGCATTCTTCTTGCAGTGACCTTTGTTAGCCCTATATCAGACTATGCACTTCATCATATCATATGTTACATTATTTATTGCCAATGCACCTTAGTATGCATTTAGTGGCCGCATTTTATGTTCTCTCTCTTTTTTTCTCTTTAATTTAGTCTTCCCAGTACCGCCCTCAATCCGTCTTTATCTCCCACATTCCCATCCCCACGCAGAGTGGCATGCCAGCGATTTTTACAGGTCGGCTAAATTCTCTGCCGTTCTATTAAAGGGTTTCTCTCTCTCTCTCTCTCTCTCTCTCTCTCTGACGGTGGTTCGAATTCCGCTTCCGGAGCTGTAGTTTTTTTTTTCAGCTTGATGCCATTCGGATAAGTTCGGCTTCATGTTCGTCCTCAGATTTAGCTTCACGTTTGGCCTCGCGGTCGCCACAGTTTCAGAATAATGCTACCCTTGGTTTGGCGGGAATGGAGGAACTAAATGTACTTCATGCTTAAAAATGCGAAAACTCAAAGTGGCAAAATACAAATTATTAACAATCCGGTTCCGCCATGACAACCCAGGAAGCTAACAGTGCTACAAAATTAAGGAGTACAAAGCACAAAATGTAACGCGTCTGCACAAAGAGAAAAAAAGTTCAATGAGTGGCATGAAAAAGACACATATTGAGGCTATTTACAATCCTCCAGGGAAAAAAAAAACATGTACAGTGTAAAATTAAGATTGCGGTTAAAAGAGAAGGTGCAAACAATGAGAACAATAACTAATGCTCGCGGTCATCATCGTCACCATCATTCTTCAAAATACGCACTTGTGCGAAAAAGCAAGGACGAACGAAGAACACATACGATGTGTCCAGTGCGCATGTCCCATGTCACTTGCGCACTGTATACATTTCGCATGTGTTCTTCGTTTTCGCGCAGGTGCCTACATTGAATAATAAACCAAACGCATGTCAAGACCAAAGCACTAATTCAGTCAATATCAACATGTGCACTTGTTAAGTTCCCTGCAGGGCATTTGCGCACTGCCGTGTCAAGGTGAAGTAACTCTCGAAAGACCTGGAGGCAGTCGTCGCGTTGAGTATGCATACTCTATCTCGCAACTGCCGATCGCCTTCATCGTGTGCGTCCACCGAGTCCACGTTTCTAGGTGTCGTATCTTCCGAAAGCATTATGGAAAGCACCAAGAGCACGCTCGGCTGTCCGCTTGTATATCATCACCACCACCACCGTCTCCACTGACAGCATGCATGCTGCATCTAATAGTGCAGTACACGACTCTGCACAAATTGGCTTGCGTGAATTAAACTGTTATAGCCGTATTCCGCCTCATCTTCTTGTTGTTCTTTCTAACAGCAGCTACTGATTATTTTTCTTCATGCTAAGCTATTACGCGTTGTACACTCGTCCCGCGACGATGGGTATACTCTTTTGTTTTCCTCAATAGTGTTGCGCACTTTGCTTTCTGTCGCGGCGTTGGGCTTCCGCCGGGCCGATTGTTCACCGTCCCGCCTCGAAGCATCCTGTTTTACAGCGACAGCTATTAATTCCCGGTTTTCCGAGGTTGCGACGTATTGTCACCGTCCGCAGTAAAGAGGGAGAAAAAGGAAATGAGTGTGATGAAAGAGGGAGCACAAGGCGAGAGAGGGAATGCGCTGTCCATTGGATGGCGCCAGGCGCCTGCGAGCGCGAGCGTTTTCTTTTGTCTCTCCGCCACTGCTTTGTGGAGAGGAATGCGTTGTCCTCTGCCACAACGCAATCAGTCAGCCCTTGTTCCCGCTGCCGCCAGAAAAAAAAAACAAGATGACGCAACATTTCGGTCGCAGCTGTAAGTGCCGGTGGTGCTTAAAGGGACACTGAGGACCACTGCTTCCATATTTTTGCTTTTAATGAAAGCGTCTCCCTAATCATCATTTTGAAGCGAATGGCATTGCAGCCTTGCTTCTGAGATAGGTGCCAAAAAAAAAAACGATCAATGGACACAGTTTATACTTGTGAGGTCAGCCACTGATAACAATATCTGTAATTTATTTTTTTCTGCCTTTTCTAACTCACCAAAGCTCCGTTCTCAATGAAATTAGTGTCTTTGGCCGACAGGATGCGGTAATCCATATCGGTACAGTCCTACTTAAATTTCTCCCCGCTGTCCCTTTATATCTCTCCGTTCGCTTTCGGTTTAGCTGCCTTGTGCAACTTCGCATGAAGTCGCGGACAAAAAGCGAAATCCTCGCTCTCTACTTCAGCAGAGTTTGGCGCCTTTTTTTGCAGCACGTTCCGCATCAGGAGCGACAGGAGTCTGATTTTGGGCCTCGTCATTCCTTAGTGCCGTGCTCCGCGCACGACGCCACAGCGCCACTGAACCTGACCAATACTAGCACTACTGTGGTTTCCTGGAGTGCGACTGGCGATGAGTAAAAGTTAGAGGCTTAGGCACTGAATGACACGGAACGCAAATCAAGATTTAATACCCAACAATCCTGGACAAAAGCCTTTTTGAGCGGGAAGCACGTTATGAACGCAATGTTTCCATATAATGGAAGATTTCGCTATAACAGTCAATATATCCGCAGATCACCCGACGCCAGTCCTGTATTTTTTTTTCTATTCACGTTTTTGCCATCGTCAAAACCGTTAAACGTTGATTTTCTATGGCAGTCTTAACTGTTCGCTTCGATGGCTGGAAACGCTTTAAAAGAAAGATTTTGCTACCTATCAGAATAATGGACTATTGCCTTCAATATTTTCATAACAGTGTCTTAGAATTTATAGATTTTCAAAATTTTTGCCCGAGAAAGCGTGACTTGGCCAGCGAAAGATGAGCTTCTATTTAGTTGGCTCAGGCAGTACCGGCAAAAGGGCGCTCGCTCGTGGCTTCGCGTCGTGCTAAAACAAGAAATTTCTGAAAAGCTATCGACTATCTTTGTTATGTATTAAAACGCTTTTTATTCTTCAAGCGTGGCTTGTTTTGAAGCAGCCACTTGTCGGGACGACGAGTTTGAAGCGAGCCGTTTTTAAACTTCTAATGTATGCACTCGTTCGAGGGGAGAGCCCCATGATCCTAAACTCTGGAAGCCGCCCCGAGATAACGCGAAGGCTTCTCCGGGGAAAAGCCTCCGCATTTTTCATCCTTGCTATTGGTCCCCCTAGCTCTCATTTCACTTTCCTCGCCGTCGTCGCACGCTTTCTAGGCATGCCGCTGCATAGCGCCGGAAGCCTTACTCTAGTGGTTAAGGCCGCGGCCGGGCTTCTCCTCTATGCGCGCGAAGCGCCTGGCGCGACGTCGCCCTCTAATCGTGTCCCTCGCGCATGAACGAGCGTGCGTTTCGTGGCAAGCACTCGTCCCGTCTGCAGGGTCCGGTTTGTTCCGCTGCCTTCGCGGCACCTCCCGATTACGCTTAGCGGCTCAGTTCACAGAACCTGGGCGATGGCGAACGGCGCGTCTGGAACGCCGGCGGCAGATGTGCACTTCTGGGCCCGTACTCTTGGGCTTTCGAGAGAAGCTTCTCGTTACGGCGCTGCGCGAGAAATCTTCGTCCGCGAGAGTGTTTGCCCTCCCCGCGAGCTTATATAACCGGCACCGGCAATTGCGCCATCCCCTGGCGCTAAACACGCAGTAAGGGAGAGAGAGAACAAGCTTTATTAATCAGCCCAAGTCCGCGTACTGGAATTAAATAGGCGTGTTGCGCGCGCTCTACGCCAGCTTCGTGGCCTTCAGTTGTCTTTTTCTTTTTTAAGTTTTCGATCCTCTTAGCAGCTAGAGTGCTGGATTTCCCTCAGCGGGTAAGAAAATAAGTAAGCTTATTTAGTTAGTTTCCACCGGTTCACACGTATCTGCTTGCGTGACTAATAAGTTCTCCCCGTAACCTCAAAAAAAGAAGACGAAGGTAAGATCCTTCGTTGAAACTCAAGCAGACCAGGACGTGTAGCACAGTGCAACGAGAGCAACGGCCATGCTTAGCTGAACTGACTGCCCTCTGCCTTCAGTCTTTTGCTACCGCTACTTCGAGTGCAAAAGCCGTCTTTTAATATCGGTGCCTCACTTTGTCAGACAAACGACTCCTTTCTATACGGAATTGCCGACAAGTGCGCGAGTTGGAAGTGGTTCGTCGTTGAGCTAACTGCGCTGTAAAGACGGAGAAAACAGGCACCAAACATCTGCAATCAGTATTTTGCTCAGCCTGCCGACAAACCACGTTGCATACACAAGGGATCGACATGGGGCACATGGTGAACTGAATGGAAAGGCTATTTGAACTCACCACAAAAACAATGGCACTTGAACTTTCTTTTGCGCGAAGTACAGCTTGCGTAGAAATGGCTGCAACGAAGCATGTTTCACCTGAAGCAGATTCTGATTAGCAGGCTGTTTCTCGCTTCGTGGCCGCTTAGACTACTTCCGCAGGTGGTTTTGTTGCTTGGGCGGCTGCACTGGCGTCCCTTTGGTTTCACCGAAGCAACGTGAGCTAACGTCGCTTACACGGTGGCAGTGCATAGCATACAGAGCAGTTTGTTTTCGAAGCTTTTTTCTTCCACCCTTTGCCATAGGCCCCGTTGTCGTCGGTAACTGCCAGTCACCGTAGCGGACGATAACAAAGGAATAAAATTGATAGAAAGGAATCGTTATATTGTACTGTCCTATGAGCGATTTGAGATGCGCTGACAGCAGTATCAAGGACGGCGCGGCGCCGCTAACGAACGCTGTCGCTGGCAGACTGCGGTACTACTGACGTCAAAACGGAAGCAGTCACGGAGTCAGTATAAGGGCTTCCTTGTGAACGAACTTTCGTTTTCAATAATGAGTCCCAAAGAACTGTCATGGAATGTGCTGCGCCAAAATTTGAGCAAGAAGCGAAGCAGGCTCGTGTATTGAATGAAGTCGCTGAGGTGTTATTCTTCTAAATACGGGTGGTTTTTACAGAATTTATCTTAAATACTATGAGAGAAACGTCGGTGCGGTTTGTTAAGGTGGATTTCACAGCAAGGCGGACATTATGTACCTCACATGGATCAATAATTAAACCTGTACTTAAATAGCCTTTTATTTTTACTTCAATGGCATAGTTATATTGCGAAATTTATGGACGCCAATACCGAAGTTGATCTGTGCTTTTAAAGTTTCTTAATTGGCAATGTGGTTCGAAATATCGAACGCTAGAAAAACGCATTTTAAGGCTCGTTGATTGGACTTTCCCCAATGGCATATTTACAAAATGGCGTCTCTCACACTTATTATGCTTCAAATACAGGCACAGTTGGTGTATCTGATGATGTAGCTGAAGTTAACTTTAATTTGGCGACGATACCACGTGCCACAACTTCATTTTATAATTAGGTAATACGGGACTGAATCCAACTCAAGGAGCTTTCAAATGCGCATTTTTGACGTTCGATATTTCGAATCTCATTGTTGATTCAGAAAATTTAAAAACAGGGTTCGCCTTCGATGTTGACGGCCGACAATTGCGCAATACAACCTTGCCCGTTAATATCAAAAATAAAATAGTTTATTAGTTTATTACAGTTCATTAAACATCTAATGACTAATTCATATCAGGTACATAATGTAAGCCTGGCTGCACAAACCAGCTCAACAGACTGAACCGACTTATCACTCACTGTTGTTAAAAAACAAAAATATTTTAAGGTTAGAAAAAATTATCCTCTATGAGTCTTTAAAAAAAACTGCTGCAGCATATTGTTCCTTCTCTCTATATCTTTTTGTTTGTTTTTTGTTTTTTTGTGGTAATCTGTCAAAACGACGAAAAAAAAACTCTTCCACACACAGCCACTGAGCTTTCACAGGGCCTCCTATGCGCTCCTTTTTACGCTTTGCAAGTATAATTCGTTGTAATAGGTTAAAACGATGCTTCTAACTAGATATTGAACATACGCAATTGCCTTTTTGTTTCAGTGCGCCTCTGGTGAGCCCTTTTGAGTTAAACTCTCCAATTAAGTGTTAACAAATCGTTTAACACTCATTTTATAGTGCCTATAAATGCTAATTATTAAAGTTCGTTTATGGTTTCGGGGGTTTAACGTCCCAAAGCGACTTAGGCTATGAGGGACGCCGTAGTGAAGGGGTCTGGAAATTTCGTCCACGTCGGGTTGTTTAACATGCGCTGACATATCAGAGTACTCTGGTCTCCAGAATTTCGCCTCCATCAAAATTCCACCGCCGTGGCGGGTTCGAACCCGCGTCATTCGGGTCAGCAGCCGAGTGACATAACCAATGAGCCACGGCGGTGTCTGTTCAAAAGTTAGTGCCTATTGGAGCCTATGTGTTAGTTTTGTGGCCGGAAATAATTTTTTTTTCAATTGGTTTCATTAGATTTTCAAAAGTGTATTTCGTTTCGAACAGTTACCAGAATTAGCGACGCCGAGTGTTAATTCTTTCCAAAGAAACTCCCGTGCGACCCGCGAGAGGTCTTGAAAGGCGATAGAAAGAATGTTTTCCAGGTCAATGTGTGTGTGGTTTTGATCACCGCCAACATTTAATGAAAAAATGTGGAAATCAGCGTCAGAACAGTTGGCACAGTTGTGCGGCAGTGAATATCTGCCATGTCAATAAGAGCTGCGGAAAATTTTCTACTGACCCACGTATATAAAGAGACCACACGGCGAGTATTTTGTTCCTAACTCATTCAGATAGGCCTTAGTGCAGCCGACGCATTACTAGCAAGCTGTATTATTACGTGCAACAGTAATCTGCATAGAATAAAGCAAATACAGCAGCTAGAATCAAGCGGACTGAGCCTGCATTGGAACTAACCACTGCACCAAGTTCGCTTCCTGCACGCTACAGTTGCGGCTTTCCCTCATAATTTGGATGCTTGGAAGAGCAATATGGTGGACCTAAGCACGACTTACCTCTACAGTAGTGTGCGTGCATGTAGGCTCCCTAGTCCGCGTTAAAGCTTTAGTCCGCGTGACCACCTAGCGCCCCTATCAGCGCGGAACTCTATTAGCGCTCGCCCCGGGGTTCCGCCAGAGGGGAGAGCGAACCGGCTTTATTTGTTGCATCACATCATTGACGTCGAGCGCCAGCGCAACGCCTCATGCCGCGCGCTGCGCTCAGTCTTGTTCGTGCTTGAATTAGCTACGGATGCTTCCGATTCCTTGACTAGCGGAGACGCTGCGACAGCTCGGCGTAGTCGGCGTGCCGAATTGCGGCAGCGGGAAGAGCAAAACGCCAGGACTTAGCGACTTAGCGCTGCGAGGGGCCGGAGCGAAAGCGAAGCGGAGAATACGCGGTGATGCAGCGGTGTAGTCAGCCGGGTTAGAAGTCATGCGTAGAAAACACGAACAGCAAGCGGAGGCGAGACGACCGACGCCCTGCTGTGTCAGATTTGTCTCATAATATTGTATGATCGGCCGTCAATGTTTTTTCCCCCGTATTTATTTTCCTATCGTCCTATGTCAACTAGGATTTACAGGTGCTGAACCCTTCAGAGGTGGACAACGATGGTCTTTTGCGGCTGTGTACAGATTCAGCAGCCCATATATGCGACCGTTCAGCGAATAACTGTCCCCGCGGCGGCGTTGCCGTTGACTGACTTTGCGAGCACATTTTCCCTCCTTTAGCACACGTTTAACAGGCGGCGACTCCGTCGACGCGCCTAGCCCAGGAAAGAGCGCAGCTAGGCTGGATGTTTCCCTCTGTCCCATGCGATACTCGTGAGCGTATGCTGCGTTCCTCTGAAAACAATGTTCGGTGTGACCGCGTTCTGCCTCACGTGCGCCTGGATTTTGCCGTAGCCGACGCTTCTTCTAACGCGCACGAGCACGCGGAGTCTCGGCTGCTGGGTGCGGTTGATCCAATAGGGAAGCGAACCTACAGTTTGCCCCCACTGCGCCAGCGCCGCCTCTCCTCTGGCGGTCATTTGCGAACTTCTGTTCGGGCACGTCGCCGGCGGAGCGCTTTGAGTGAGCAACGTCTCGAGTGGTACGCGTGCTGCTCGCAAGACTGGCACACTCCCTTTCATTGTTAGCACGTGAAGTCCTGCTCGCAAGTGCCCAATAGAGGGGTTGCCGCTCGTTGTGAGTCATGGCTGGAATTCCGCAACGTTCAGAGTGGAGAAACTTACTGTTATGTCTAGGGCTGCTACTATAGTTCTCTGAACATCAAGGGCCAAGAGCTACCCCTGGAATTCCACGGATTTCCTGGATATATCCTACAATCTTTGGAAAAAAATTGTTAATATTGATAAATTGTAAGGTACCGTAGTGGAAATATTGATAGTAATGGTCTATCCTTGCAATGTGCTTGGAAAGTCTCTTTTAAAAGCTTTCCATCACTCGTATCGAGCAGTTGACGATACCAAAATCGTTAACAGAAAAAAAATGCAAGCCAGTAGATGGGAGATTGTTAAACTCAAATTTTCCAATATAGGAAAAAATGCGTTCATGCACTCTTTCCCGTGCAAAAATGCCTGGTCTGTAATTGTTGAGTAGCGCTAAAGGAACTCCTTTTTATTTTTGCCAGTAAAGCCCTGCGCCGGTCAGGAAATGCAAAAAATTATTTTGGAGACTGACATCAACAGGTGCGTTATGCAGACGAGTGTGAGACAAGGTCACTGATCGCCTCATTGTTCTGACGTGTGACGCCTGGCTCAATTTCCGAAGTTACTGTACTACATGTAAAAGATCTCTAAAAATAAAAGTAGTCAAAATGTTCGCCTGCTCGTGAATGACCATTTGCATATGAGCGATGGCTCTTCAATACATTGTTTTGGGGATGCGCGCGCACTGTGATCGGCATTGAAATAAATATACCAACCGTTCATCTCAATGGCAATGACGAACCAAAATAGAGCATTTTTCCTTTAGCCATAAGCGAGCAGCTAGTAGGCGCATTTCGTGTGCGTTTTCGTTTTTCTCTTCAACCTCGCGTATCGCCTGATGGGCAGTTCATTTTATGTTCAAAGAAAAGATATTTTCGTTATTATGCAGCGAAGAACGTAACGAAATCCCAACTATTTGGCCAACAGAGTTGCGTGCACCGAACTGCTCAGCCACCCAACAAAAGTAAGTATTTTGGGAAAATTACCGTGCCAGAAAAAAAGGTACATGCCTCGAATTTAACATCTTAAAGGGACACTGAGGAGAAATTGAAGTTGGTTTCTATCAATAGAATACCAGCTCCTGATCACAAAAACGCTGCTCTTACTGAAAACAAAGCTCTTGTAAGGTAGAAAATAGCAAGAACAGAAATACAGGTATCGCCACAACAGGACAATCTCGCAAGTACAAGCCTGGCGACGTCATAGGACAAGATACGCAACCTTGGAGGAATTTTCCTTCCTACATGGGTCGCGAATCTCTGAGGCTGACAAAGAAATGTTGCGCCGTTCAATATTGAAGTAAGTTTTGTTTTAAAACCGATAGTGCACTTTTATCACACAAGGAAGGCAGACAAAAGACAACCTGAATGTTAGAAGCAAAGAAAACCGATGCTTGGCGGCGCCACGCGTCCAAAAGAGTTTGGATTTATTATGGCGCTTCGCGTCTATGAGCTTTGCGTGCTGCTTTGTTTTGTTTTTGACGCGCCTCGATTTACAAGCGTCGAACAGCACAGGAACTCTTAGTTCCGCTTCAAGTGCTGGTTAACCTTTGAAGGAGCCTGTTAAGGCTTGTCAAATGATCGCCACGGTCGATGAAAAGCTATGATGGCACGATGGTCGGTGATTGTGCAAGGCAGTTCGCAGTATAAAGAGCATTTGTGTCTTCGCACGCTCGACCGGCAAAACATTCCCGACTGTGCCAGTCAACTTCAAACTACTTTACGGAAATCGTTAATTAGGGACGGGAGCCAAGGTACAAGGCAGTTTAGAAAAACAATGCTGATCACCTAGCTCTGTTAGGCCAGGGTATACGTTGCGAAAGCGCGGAGATTTCTGCATCGGAAGAGTGCATTCAGTAGATGCGCCTTTATTGATGAATTTACCTTGAGACGTCGTGGCGGAGTGGTAGCGTCTCCGCCTTAAACAGCAGTTCAATTCAGAGCCTCACCACAGGATTTTTTTTTTATTCAGTGAGTGGGCGGGGGGATTCGTTGGCTCCCATAGATGCCGCCACCGAATACGTTGGTTAGCGGTTAAGCGCAGGCTCTGTTAAGGCGCGGTTATGCTCCGGCGTAACGCGCGCGCGCGCGCTGCACGGCGACGTCACGTCGGCCAAAGCGAGACCCTCTATACTCCAACTGCGCTTGACCGACGACGCGTTCGGCGACTTCGGCGCACTCGGACCGCACTGGCGGAGACTTGGAGCATGTGTCTATTTCGCGCCGAGTGCGCCAGCCGCCGCCGGCCTGGCGAGACTGATACGGCTCCGCGGCGAGGTGCGCGTTGTGGCGTAATTCAATAGCTTCGGCAGTTGGGCGGAGCTGTTCTTTTCGAGCTCTCGGCTAATTTAATCCCTCTGCGTCCCTCTGTTCCCTCTGCGTCCTCGGTGTTTTAGCGCTTCTGAAAATGTCAACGGAATAACGTTTGCGCGCTCTCTCCTTGAGCCCGACTGTGTATGGTCGAACGTATGCTTCGAGCACAGACATCAACACGTTCTGCCCTTATATTTGGCTAAAAAGCATGGCTATCAGCTTACATAGTTCGTCTTCGGGCAGGCTATTTATGAGTGCGTAGAATGATATGCGGCATGTAATAGTTGGATTGCAAGTTTCTAAGAGTAAATGATTCTGCAGAGCAAATATAGCAAATATAGCTCCCGAAATTTCGAGCGCAGCTGCTTTAAGAGCCGAATAATCGAATTTTACAAACAACAAAAAAATGGCTGGAGTGGGCCTCAGTGTCCCTTCAACAGCCTCGCCACGCGTGACCTTCTCTCTGAGCCGCACAGAAGACGAGCGACCAAAGGGACGGGATGAGCGCTCGTGCCGCGTGTTGTGCGGTGACGGAAGACGTGATGGCCGTTTGCGGGTCAGCAGCTTATGGCAGCTTTTCTCTGTGAAAATTCCAAACGCCTCCAAACCTGGTTAAAAAAGCGGCTGAATGTTTCCTGTATAGAGGACCAAATCTAATGCGAAGTACATCAGTTATGCAAACAAAAATAGAAGCTACTTCCTCCTAGTGCTGGTCTGTTTTTGAACAAGCCAGTTGGGCCATACCCAGCTTTTCTGGACAAAAGCATTTTTGAGCGGAAAACCGTTTACAAACGAACTTTTTTCGGATAATGTAAGATTTCACTATCACAATCAATATATCCACAGATTACACGGTGGCAGTGTTGCTTTTTTTTCTATTAACGTTTTAACTATCATCAAAAGCGTTCCCCATTGGTTTTCTATGACAGTCTTAACTGTTCGATGCGATCCATGGAAACACTCTGAAAGAAGGTTTTTGCCACGTATGAGATGAATGGAGCATTACCTTCAATATTTTCATAAGAGTATCTTACAATTTTCTCATTTCAAAATGTTTGGCTGCGAATGTTGGACGTGATCAACCAAGCTTCCATTTTACAATGGCTTCTCATGTGTAAACAAATACCTTAAGATAAGTAAGGGTCTCCATATTTCAATTCGCAAAGCACTGCCATTCTGTGGTATTCAACCTTCATATAGCAATTCTTCAATTGCATTAGCTCTATATCCCCGTCTCCGCTCTCTGAAACAAAAAAAGCGAAGGTCTTTTTCCTTTATTACTTGGCTAATTTTTTTAGTTCAAATACTGAGAAGGAACATGAAATAACAAGAAATAAAACAACTACATTCCTCTGGCGCGAATTGGGCACTTATATTTTCACATTGATTTCACAAGCAAAAGCCTTGCTTTTTGATGGCAGTGTGCGCAGAAGAAACAGATTTCGCAGCACATTATACATACAACAGCGGAGTTCAACCGTATAATTAACTAAACCATATTCCGGCTTAGGGTCATCAAACTAGCCTGCTCGTCGAACCAGAAAATGGGATTACACTTTAGCTGCAAATCTATGCTCTGAGCCATGCAAGCCTTTCAACAAAGAGGTCTGAGTAGCATCCGTCTTTTCTCTCCCTCTGCAGTCACTCTTGTGGGCTTAATGCAGTAAACAAAGAGGATTACTCAATATACAAGCCACCTTGCATGCAAATTTGGGACGCATTTTAAGTAGGCTTAATGAGCGTGTACTTGCGGAGAAGATGTGCAATGTGACGCATCAGCTTTTCTTTTTTAGTGTAGAAAACAACGTTTTGCAAGTTTCTACTTGAGGATGCTCCATACAGTACTGTCGCAACATAGTAATAATAAGAGAGGAACAACAATGGTGTTTTACTTAAATTCTAGGAATAAACAAAATGCGAGTGTTTTATCATTACAGGAACGGCTGTCACTACCACCTTTTCGTATTAAATGCTTGAAGTGTAAATTTCTTTTTCTTCTAAATATGCGCATTAAAATAGGACACAAAAGCATCAACCGGAGGAAAGAAATGATAAAGGAAAGAAACTGTACACGCACAAATAACCAAGAGCGCAACACCATTCTGCCGCAGTAAGGGCAACCGGTTAGAAACCAGTCACACTGCTTTTCTACCAAACAAGGAAGTGCGAGTAATGCACATAATCGCTTTGAAGTGCAGTGCTGTTAAAAAAAATTATGCATATATGATCGTCCGTCTAGAAGCATGTATGAGCGTCTGTTTAGTAACTAGGTATTTCTTCCCCATTGAGGTCAGCACTCGCCCCGGTTGATTTCTGGCTCTGTACGCATCAGACATTGGTACATCGTCAAGCTGCCAACAGCAGCTGGTTGTGAACCGCTAGTTTTGCTCGAATAATAACAATTTATCTCGACATCGTGCATGTAACCAATTTGTAATTGTGTTCTTTGGCATGATATTAACGTAAATACGTGCTTCGATTGCCGTCTTTGCAGACTGCGTTGTTTTTGGGCGGCCCAACCATTAATGCGACGCAGAGCCGCTGATCGCGCTTACAGGAATAGAGTGAATGAGTGAAATTTCTTAAGAGAAAAGAACGGCCTAGTCCAAGTGGGGAAGGACGTTGTTAGGCCTGGTGCACAAAAAAGCACATAATTAATCACTTTCGTGGGTTTTTTCGCGCTTTCCTGGGAGAAGTACTTGAGGAAAATAGAGGAAAACGGACGCACATTTAAAGCACTATAGTCGGATACAAGTTAAAAAGGCAGCTACGAATGCCCCTCAAAAAAGGCCTCCAGCCAATGGTATCAACCGCTTCCCATGACGTCGCGGTTGCAATGCAGCACACGCTGGGCAGGAAAGAACAAGGGACAGTCCTTTGTTCTCGTGCCATGGGACGTGGGCTACTCAGCACTAGTGACCCTGAACCCTATCTCCAACTTGCCCTTTTCCCCCCTCCGCACCCATAGCCCGAACAACGAACAGCCCCACTCCCAAACATCAACGTCAACGTCATGAAGCACAAGCAATTTGTCGTCGGCGTCACGTCACGGGGCATCGAAACCTATCGAAAGCAGTCGACAACATCCGAAACACGTGCACGGGTGTGGTGTTCAGCAGGCACTGCAGTGTAGAAGTGATTACTTGCATGAGCACGCATTTCTCCGACCACAAACCAGGGTGCAAGAAACGGGGACTGCGCAGAGCCATTAAATGCAAGAATACCAATTCTCAGCATTTAAAATCAAAGCAAGAACCCAGCATTAAAAATAGTAGCCAACAACCATTATAAAGGAGCCACAAGCGTCTGCTCTCGCTTTGTATGCACCTCGCTTAATTTATTATTATCCTTGGTTTAAAAATTGTGTTCAGTCTAGTAAGTTAACTGCAAGATTCAAATGAAACCAGCACAACTAAACGAAGAAAAGAAAGTCAGACGCAAGACAGGACGGCCTTTGTTGGACCAAGATTTCGATACCGGCAATTTGGTTCTTTGTAAGATACAGGTGAAATCAGGGCAACTAAATATTTCATGTAATCGTTTAGTTGCAGCGTTCGTCCTGTCTTGCTTGTGCCTTTCATGTCCTCTGTTTAGTTGCGCTGGTTCCATCGGTATCTCATGATTATCAACGCTAGCGCTGGAACATCTGTAGAAATGTCCGTTGTACAAATAGAAATTATGCCTAGCTGGAAAGACGCAAACTACGCGACCTCGGAATCGCGAAGTGTTTCAAGGCAAAGAAGAATCCTAGTGAAAGGGGTCGTTAAGCGCACAACCGCCATTGCTCAAGCAGTATTGTGTCGCGCACGGAAGGAGTGTTAAAGGGCACGAGATGCTCGTGCACACAGATGCATATTGCAGCATTTAGCTAGGTGGAAAGCTTAGGTTCAAAGAAAGGGTTAAAATGAAACAGCGTAAACGTTAACAGTAAGCATTGTAATTCAAAAGCTAGGTGCAAGACGCAAAATACTTATCCAATGTGCCGGCTTTTAGACGGGGCGGCCATATGTGTGCCCATTGCTTCCGGAAGCTGCCAGAGCTCACTGAATGACGCAAGACGTAACATAGAGAGCGTTACCGAAAAGTGACCAGCATGGGGTAACTACACCGCCCACTGAGGACGCCCTTGACGCTAAAGCTAGATGGATGTCAAGCGAATGAAAACATTGTTAATGCAACGGCGCCGGCCAAGAAGCAGATGCAAAGAAAAGTTTCAGCGAATAATCTAGCAGCAAAACAGGGACAGGAGCCAAGAGGAACCGATAACTAAAAGCGACGAAAAAATGGGAGCCGCCGTTGAAATCAGCAAGTAGTGCTGGGTTAAGGTTAACTGCATGAGAGTCCGGATAAATCGGCGAGAGGCTGCTAGCTCTGCTACTTCACTGCACTTACCGGAGAAATAAAAACGAACCAAACAAAAAGGATGCAAAAGCTTCAATGAATGTTCACGAAACCAAAGAAACGTCCCAAGGCGTGAGGAAGGAACATACTAAGAGATAAGTTAAAAAGCCAAAGAGCGAACAGCGCCGGCACCGGAAGCACTTGCGTCGGAATAGATCGAGGGCACAAGCACCAAAAGGAGGGACTGAATTGGCGCAGCACTATTGCGTGTAACTTTGGTTCATGCCTGGCCGGCGCCAATGTGCCGATAAAACAGAGTAGGCAAAGAAACAACGATCAACGCGTTCGCCCATCAAAAACCAATTAGAAGCGTGAGAACATTTGTAAATCTGGGCCACTTTTTCAGAACTTGCGACAACACACACGTCTGCAAGGCGATCACAAACATCATTACAACATTGTATGAGCAGAACTAAAAACAGGGCGACCTTTCAAGCATCACAGAGGGCCACACGAAGGTCAAAAGCATTGCTGTTTTTTCCAAGTAAGGCCCTAATGTTCTGGTAGTGCAAGGTTGAGCTGCTCAGGATACAGCGTTTGAGACGATGTAAGCAGCCTGACCAGGACTTACTCAAACGCTGAATGCCATGGCGTATTAGTGGCGTACAAGTCCGGAGTGACGTGCAGTTGTAAAAATTTTTGATGTCATGCTGCTGTCACAAAGGCCGCTCCCTGAAAAGCTGCTGTAGAAAAAGTCGATATCTTAACACATTTACTATTGCAGGGCTAAATAAAGTTAAGCCTTTACACCACTGAAGGAAGCAATAACCTCTCAGATTGGTGTGAAAGTAGAGCCGCATGTATTGTCCGTATACTACACGGGCAAAGAACAAAACATAAATAAATAAACGCAATGTTTTGCGACAGTTTCATTGTTGTCAGCAAACGACGAAAACATTTTTTTTTTTGTAGATCATGGAATCGCGTGAGCAATAAATCAAGCAGAATTATCTTTCCCGCCTAACTACTACCTTCGCAGCACTTACCCTGCAGGTTTTAGCGCAGCAGTATTATAAGCATGCAGTTCGCGTATTTTTTTCGTTCAATGCATGTTTTTTATAACGTTTATTGCCTCCGGGCATAAGGGGAGTTGGAAAGAAAAGAGAAAGGAAGGAAAAGAGTGGGTGGTTGTTAAATGAAGGAGAAAAGGTGGGCCGATCTAATGATGGCGAGGCGGGAGCGGTGATGTGGCCCCTGCGTTCAAGCAATATATAAGGACGGGTTGTCTGGCTGGAGACCCGCTGCTGCCAGGTGGCGAATTCTGGTTGACTTCAGCGCCGGGCAAGCCCACAACAAGTGGTGAATGTCAGCCTCACTGTCTTGCGAGTTGCAGACTTGACACCCTAGGCGGGGATATAAGTGGCGAAATTGAGTCCCCGTCCGAGTTACGGCAGGAGTGAGGGCAACCCCTACCAGGATCCTCCGGAGCAAAACCTCATCTGCACGGGTAAGACCGCGGGGGAGGGTTATCGTACACGGAGGGACGAAAGCATGTGTGCGGCACCGGAGGTGTTCCTTTCTTGTGTGAAGGAGGGTAGCATCATCCATATTGAGGAATTGAGACATTGATGTGGGTAGGGTCGGCAAGCGGGTTGCATAATCTGCAGAGCTTTGTGAATTGAGTAGGTAACGTGGGACTCACTCAATTCGAATGGCTTCCGGGATGCGAGCCGCCAGGCGATGTATATTCTGGCAGATTTCTGGGCTGCGGCTGACGCGTCGAAGTAGATGAGTTGCTGGAAGGGCGTCAGTGCGCATGATAATGTGGGCTGTAGGGAGCAAGGTAAGCGAGTATTGTATAGCAACCAGCTCAACACAGAAGGAAGGAGGAGGTTCCGCGAATCGAAACCTGGCCGTCTTGTTAAGTGCAGGCTTGCAGGGACAGTAAACTGCAGTCGTTCTTACACAGCCCTGGATACTGTCATCACCATATATAATAATTTAGCCGCGGGGTAGGTGACTGACTATCTTGTTCCGCGATTCGCTCGCGAAGGGACGATGCCGCATGAGGGGAGGTTGGGCGAAGTAGATCGGTAGGTTTGTTGTCGCTCAGCTGCACAAAGTGCATGGAGGAAGAACTGATGGTGGGGGCGACAATATCCTTAGTCTGGGTGTGGGGCGTTGAAGTCACCTCCGACTAAAATCAGACACCCAGGGTATTTCCTGCGCACAGTCAATAACCAGCCCAGATTATTACGGGAGGGTGCTCCACACGCTTGTTTTATGTAGTAAGATACCACTACAACAGTTGCCTTCGGTAATTTTGCAGCAACTGCAACTACCTCCTGATACGAGGTCCACCAGATTTCCAGAGAGAGGCATACATAAGGAAAACGCGTGTCAACGTACACCGCCGCCTTTTCTGGAGGGAAATAAGTGTGCACACGATGGTCGTTCATCAAAGGCGTCGCGTAACCACTGATTCCCGGAATTGCTGGCAAGGCATTGGTCTCCTGCAGTGACATGGCCCACACCTGGAGCTTGTGCAAGCGAAGACGGGTTTTGAGTTCTGCCACTTTAGTGGAAAGGCCCTTACAGTTTCACTGGAGCACACCACAAAAAGCCGGAACGCGCCATCTCTAGCTAGTAGTTCAAGCGTTGCAAGAGAACAGTTGTCAGGTTGGATAACTGGGTAACCATGAAGCGGAGCAGGGAGGCTGTAGAGTTATCTGGCAATGTAGCAGGTACTTTGGGAGGAGCGTAGAACGAAGCTGGTGGGCGGGACATGCTCGGTGCTGATTCATCATTTCTAGTGGCGGTGCCAGATTCCGCTGCATGTCTACGGCGCGCAAACAGTTCACGGTGTTGTCGGAGCCTTGAGACATCTGCCAAAAGGCATGCGATTTGGTCAACTGCTACCATGTGATCGTTGGGAGGTTCCAGGATGCTACCCTGTTTTGTAGCCTGCTGATGCCGACGGTCCTTACGCACTTTATCGCTATAAGTCCGCTGGGCAGCAGTTTCATGCGTGTGCAGCACGGGAAGTTCAGGCCACTCCTCATCATCCGACTGGAGAGCTGCAAAGCGGTTGGAGGTTTGCACAAGGGGTGTATTCACATTCTCAGTCATTTGCTTAGAGTACCCTCGACGAATCTTTTTCTGTTGCCTTCTGCTTTGTAGGGCAAGTGGGCGATGTGATGTCGGGGCCGTCAGTTTTGCAGAGGCCACATCTGTACGCCGATGCGCCTCCCGGCGCAGGCTCCACTTGAGTTGTGAAAGGGCAGGATCTACGCATATGACCAGGTATTAAGCAACTGTAGCAGTAGAGGACGGTTGGTTTGTATAGCCGAGGCCGTAAAATGCAGCCGCAGTAGCACAAGAAGGCTGGCGGTGTTGGTGGGCCTTGCAGGATGACGATGCATGAGCGCCCTTTTCCCATATAACGTGCTTGGATCACTCGGTGGGTGGGCCAAAAAAGCTCACGCTAAAGGGCGGCCTGGTCCTCATTGACATCGACGTGGTAGACAACACAACGTTGCAATTGGAATTCATCAACCAGGTGTCGGCGCCGGCTGTACCGGCACCGAGACAGAGCTCGCTGCTAACTGTAATGCACTGTAGCGTTTGCAGACGTTCCATGGCAGCTTAGGTTGGGAGCCACACAGCAATAGTATTGGACTTCTTTCTGGCCGTAAAGCCGAGAAAACCTTTCGTTCCGAGACATGCATCCAGATTTGCCTGCAGAATACTGTTTGGTATATCTGTAAGGCTTTTCGTTGCAGAGATTTGATAGTGGCTTTGTAACTCACTGAGCCGTGGGTAGACACAACTGGGCGGTGCGTGGTTAGGCAGGAACGCTTGCCTAGTGAGCCGCCGCTGGCCGAAGAGGAACCCGTTGCAGCGTCTCCTGAAGGGCGCTTTTGAGGAGAGCGGAGGGCCGGCGGCCCGACTGGCGGAGCTGATGACAGGTCCATTGGAGTGCTCGTCGTCTCATGTAGTACTGCATGGTAGAGGTCGATCCAGAAATATAAGCTGAGCAGCCGTATCTGTGATCCGTCCAAAGGGTAAATCACTCACGAGCTGTTGTACATCTGGAGAAGGCAGGGCAGGCGACGCATCCTATTAAACAAAGGCATGATTTTGGAGGTCTGGCCCATCCTCAGGGAGCAGTTGTACTGCAGGGAATGCCACTGAGGCAAGCGGCGCAGGCTGAGCTACCGCCGCCAGCACGTCACCGGAGGCGCTAGGCCTAGCCTCGGTGCGCAGTTCAGGTCCAGGAATAACTGCGTGACATTTGCTGCATGCTACGCAACCAGGTGGCAACTGGGCGTCCGAAGCCTCGGATGGCGTGAATCCAGTTCGTTAGCTATAGGGAACATATTTACACGGCAGGCGAGATTCTCACAAGAGCGATTTGAAGGCACCTTAACCAGGACACTTCGTCTTCAATGCATGTGTTTGTTCCTTGGAAAAGTTGGGTTATCGATAAAAGCTATGACACCTTTCATAAATGCAGGTTACATCACTGGTTTTCCTTCTAGTGGTTTGAGCATCCGCCTCACACGCAAGAGGGGCGAGGTTTGATCCCGTGCCGGCGGGTATCCACCGGCGATACAATAGGCACAAGCTTTCCCTGTCTTGGTGATCGGCTCCTTTGGGATATAATGCCGAAAATTGGGTCTTTGAGCCCACCTTGTGTATCGAAAAATAGCTTGTGCCATGGCGATTTTCTACCTAGCCGCTCATGTGCCATTAAAACCCATGATCGTCATCATCATCATCATCATTGGCTGCGTAAATATTATGTCTCATTGCTCCTTTTCATCATTGAATCCTTCCTCCACTTATATACTATTTCAGGTCTGTCTCAATCTTTCCTTTTAATGAAAACGTTTTCTTTCTCTGGAGGATTCGCAAAGATGTATAAAACAGATAACCATTATACGGCGCTCAAACATGCACCCCACGCGCACTCGGGAATATACAACCGGGCCTTCGCTAAATGCAAAAACAATAGTGAGAAAAAGACGAAGACCTAGTGGGTGGCTACGTTTCTGCTTCTAGGTCTGTGTTTTCGCTTTTCGCTGTCTTCTCGCGTGTGGCGTGGGTCGGACAGTGCCCTCCGTGAGACCGAATGCTGACGACGCCCCTGCGGAGAAATTCCCGGCACGGTGGGCGCATTCCCAAGTGAGAAAACCCAACCGGAACCCTCAGGGGCAAGCTAGGCTTAGCTCGGCGCTGCCGAGCGAGGCCGCGCTACGCGTCTGCATGGATTCTGCGTTGTCGACGACAGCTACGCGGATGCCCGCTGTGTTGCCACCTGACGCAGCCTCCACGTCCACGCAATCGTCAGCGCCTCTGGGCCTCCAGCCTGCGCCGTCTTCCGATGCTACGACTTTGGCCTGTGACATGGACTGCTCAACCGCCTCCGTGCCCGTGGCACTCCATCAAGAAACTGTGCCCGTCGCGCCAGTTCAGTATTCCCACCAAGGGCCGTCACCAGCATCTGAGCCTCCTCCACAGATGCCTCCCGTGAGTCAAGGCTCTCTTCCGCCTGCTGCGAACTCGTTCCGCGTTACTATCAAGCCTACATTGCGCTTTGATATGACTGCCATGCCTGCCTGGAATGTTCAAGCCACAATTGACCATGCTCTTGGCTCTTCGAACTACTGCGGGTTTGTCGTCCATCGCCCATCGAACACCATCACGGTAAACTTGTCATCCTTGATGGACGCCAGAAACTTTGCGCAGTTACGCGGATCCCCCTGGATGACAGCAAGCATGTCCCGGTGCAAATATATTTTGCATCTGGTCCTGACACACTCCGCTGCATGGTTTATCATGACGACAGCACGAGCCCTCCCGAGGAGGTGTGCGCAAATATTCGCTGCTCAACTCACGTTGTACTGCAAGCACGGCCTATGGGTCGCCGAGCCTCATACCTGCTCATCCTGCAAGGCCCGTTGACTCTCCCGAAGTACCTTACCTACTACGGTGCGATCGTCAAGCCACAGCCCTTCCGACCTCGTCGTATTTTTTGTTATCACTGCCACAAAGAAGGACATATGCAAAATACCTGCCCTAATCCAGCAGATGTGGCCGACATGAATGAACCAACAGTTCATTGTGCCCTGTGCAAATCGCCGGACCATGACATTCGCTCCCCCGCTTTTCCAAAGAAGAAGCAACCGAAGAAATTTCACAAGTCGCCTGCAAAAATGGACGTTCCTACAAGTAATCGCTTTGCAGCTCTCGCATGTGACGACAACGACTTCCCTGAACTTCCTTTCTCTGAGTCCGCTGCTCACCATACGTCTCCTCACCAGCGTACATATGCACAAGCGGCTCACCTTCCCGGATCAAATAGTACGCCAAAACGTCCAGTGCATCCATCACATGTGGATACCACAGATGAAGACACAGCTTTAGACAATGCAATCGCGGAGGCTCGCCGCCGACTAGACGAACTCACCCAGCGCCGGGAACAGCGTCGTTCTCATTCCTCTCGAAGAATTCTAATACCTCGGGAGCAATCATCAGAGGAATCAACTAGGGTAAGCACTGGCCCACAATCAGGTGCCGACCACCTGTTAGCCGTGACTACCCCGACAGTGGATAAGATATTAGCGCTGATGAAGCAGGTGACATCCCTCATCGTGGAAGCTCTTCGGCCTCGTCATGGATAGCGCATCATCATCGGTGGTGGTGCAGTTTAACTGTCGAGGATTCGCTAATAAGGCCCCTGAAGTGAACATCCGCCTTCGCGACGGAAAGCTTAGGGCATGGGCGTTCCTACTGCAAGAGCATAATGCACTCCCACGCCTTTCAGGTTTCTGCGCATACCATTCACCCTCTATCCCTGATCGCCGTTGCACCGCCTCCTCCCTCAGCCCAGGTAAATCTGTAATTTATATTCACAGTTCAGTTCCGCACACACCGCTCGACCTTTCACGGTGGTGCAACACACGTCAAGAGGTTGTCGCCCTTCTCGTAAAACCTGCACGCACACCCCTTATTCTAGTTTCTTTTTATAGTCGTCCTGGCTCCGCATCTCCCAATCTGGAATGGGTTCGTTTTCTGCGTTCTACCAACTCGGGTATCCCTATTCTAGTTGGTGGTGACTTCAACGGCGCACACACTGCGTGGGGTTACCCATCGGATTCCTCAAGGGGTGCACACATCCAAGGGAGCTTTTCGGATCATTCTTTTCAACTTTTAAACCACCCGAATACTTCTACCCGCCCACGAGGTGGCCCGTATTCACCTGATTTGACTTGGTGGTTAGGCCCCGGTAACCCTCGTTGGGCTGTTGATTCTGATACTTGTGGTAGCGATCACAGCCCTATTTTTATCTCCCTCACGCCTACGCGTCTACGGAAAATACGCCGCACTGTACGAATAACATCATGGGACTCTGTACGCGCAAACAATCATTTATCTACATTCAACCCCTCTTCAGCATAGTCTACTCTCTGCTGTTCTCGCTACTCACACTATTACCACTACTGTAAATGAAGACTACCCAAACCCGGACATCATCATCATCATCATCAGCCTTACTACACCCGCTGCAGGGCAAAGGCCTCTCCCATGTCTCTCCAATTAACCCTATCCTTTGCCAGCTGCATCCACTCTTTGCCTGCAAACTTCTTAATCTCATCCGCCCACATAACTTTCTGCCGCCCCCTGCTACGCTTACTTTCTCTTGGAATCCACTCCGTTACCCTTAAGGACCAGCGGTTATCTTGCCTTCGCATTACATGCCCTGCCCAAGCCCATTTCTTTCTCTTGATTTCGATTAGGATGTCATTAACCCGTGTTTGTTCCCTCACCCACTCTGCCCGCTCCCGATCTCTTAACGTTACACCTATCATTTTTCTTTCCATGGCTCGCTGCGTTGGCCTTAACTTAAGCTGAACTCTTTTCGTTAGCCTCCACGTTTCTGCCCCGTAGGTGAGTACCGGTAAGATTATGCTGTTGTACACTTTCCTCTTGAGGGAAATTGGTAAACTGCCACTCATGATCTGCGAGAATTTGCCATATGCGCTCCACCCCATTCTTATCCTTCTAGTTATCTCCCTCTCATGATCCGGATCAGCTGTCACTACCTGCCCTAAGTAGACGTATTCCGTCACTATTTCTAGGTTCTCGCTGCCAATTGTAAACTGTTGTTCCCTTGCTAGGCTGTTGAACATTACCTTGGTTTTCTGGATAATTTTTAGACCCATCGATCTGCTCTGCCTGTCTAACTCATTGATCATGATTTGCAGTTCACCTCCTGAGTGACTCAGCAAGGCAATGTCATCAGCAAATCGCAGATTATTTAGGTATTCTCCATTTATTCTTATTCCCAACTGTTCCCAATTCAGGCCTCGAAATACCTCCTGTAAACATGCGGTGAACAGCATTGGCGAGATCGTGTCTCCTTGCCTGACGCCCTTCCTTATTGGAATTTTATTGCTGACTTTATGGAGGACTATAGTAGCTGTGCAGTTGCTATATATATCTTCCAGTATTTGGACATAAGGCTCTTCTACACCCTGATTACGCAATGCCTGTATGACTGCTGAGGTTTCCACTGAGTCGAATGCTTTCTCGTAATCAATGAAAGCTATATATAGAGGTTGGTTATATTCTGCGAATTTCTCTATGCGCAGAATATAACCAACCTCTCTTGAATCTGTGGGCTCTTCGTCGCCAGGCGGATCTTTACGCTAATCGTCACCCCAATGACCCTTCGGCTCTTCCTACTCTTCACCGCGCTACCGCACGGGCGCGGCGCTATGCAAAGCGGCTAGGCAGGCAACGCTGGGCTGCATGGTGTGCCCGCCTGTCCTCTACGCAGGGCAATCGACATCTTTGGAGAGTGTTTCACGCCATGGACCGCCCTTCTCAGGTTGCAGATTACACAGAGAGCATTCGCCTCGCGCTAAATGTGGATGAGGATACATTTGCACAACAAGCGGCCCGTCAATTTTTTTCCAAACCATGACTGCACCGCTACGTCTTCACCTGACTTATCGGTAACAGAGCCCCCCGATGGGATTACTTCTGACCTCACCATGGCAGAGCTGCTGGCCTCCATTGAACGTTTAAAAACTACTACTACTCCCGGGCACGACGGCATACCTAACTCCTTATTCCGTAACTTGGAAGGGAAGGCTTTGCAAACCCTACTTGATACTTTTAACGAAGTGTGGCTTTCTGGCGTCATGCCGGGAGACTGGAAGCATTCTATTGTGGTTCCAATACCCAAGTCAGGTCAGCCTCCAGTATCTCTCTCGGCCCTTCGTCCAATTTCCCTTACGCCTACCATCTGCAAGCTTTATGAAAACATTCTAGCCGCACGCTTGTCGTGGTGGCTGGAATCCCATGATTGTTACCCAGATTCCCAAATTGGTTTCCGCCCACAAATTGGAACGGAGGACGGCCTTGCTACTTTGGCTGCTGACGTGCTTGACCACTCTCCGCAGAGTCACCTTGTACGAACCGTAATCGCTACAGACATAACAAAGGCATATGATAACATCCTTCACTCTGCCATTCTTGCCTCCCTTCAAACTCTTGGCCTCCCTCACCGGTTCCTCCTCTCCATTCACGTCTTTTTAGCAAATCTAACCTTCAGCGTGCGTGTCCACAGAAAGTCCTTTGGTAATTTCACTTCCAATAGAGGAGTGCCGCAGGGCTCTGTTCTCGCCCCCACATTGTTTAATGTGGCTTTAATTCCTCTTGTTCGAGCCCTAGAGACCATCCCTTCTATCCGCGTGCTTGCATATGCCGATGATATCACCTTGTGGTGCTGTCATCCAGATGCGTCTATTCATCAGTCTGTCCTTCAACACGCGCTGGATGTACTGACATCTCGCCTCCCACCTCTGGGTCTAACACTCTCTCCTACTAAATCATGTTTCATTCGAATTGGAAATAAAGCCGCCTTACGGAAAGCTCCCCCTTTAGATTTTACGGTACATAATTCTCTGATTCCTCAGGTAGAAACTGTTCGTATTCTTGGTCTTCTCCTCCATACATCTGGGACCATGGCACCCCGTGGCTGACAGCCACCCGTAAATCGGCTCACGCTACTCTAGGTCTGATTCCTCGCATAGCTATGCGCTCTAGTGGCGCACGTGCTCATACGGCCCGCCAGCTTGTGCGCTCTATCTTTCAGCCACGGATAGTATATCAGGCACAATTTGAACGTCTCACCCGCAGACAGTGGGACTCCCTTGAAGCTATCAATCGTGAGGCCATGCGCGTCATAACATATCTGCCTCGTTTAACACCCATACCTGCGCTACAGGAGTTCGCCCAACTTAATACACTCAGTGAAATCATCGACCAACGGGTGGCAAATAGAGCTCGAAAACAGTCTCTCAAACTTCATCGTTTAAAGACACTTCCACCGTGGTCCTATTGCCAGCTCACTGACAATCGCCCCACTGTTTCCCCGTCGGTATCAGCAGCGTATCTACCTGAAGGGTGCATATTATACACGGATGCATCACATTCTGCAGAGAGGGGAGTTACTGCTGTGTGTAGTCCATCTCATCCGCATCTCAACTCTCGCGCGACGTATACTGCGGATACGTGCACTCCCCTGGCATTGGAACTTCAAGCCATTTATAATGCCATTGCTTCCCTTCCGCTCGTCCCAACATTCAATACAGTTCATATTTACACCGACTCCCGCGCCGCCCTTAAACAGCTTAAGCCTGTTTGACGAACGTTCCAGATTTCACAATCTAATCATGTGCTCTGCGCAAAGTATCCATGTCCTGTGCGCATACACTGGATTCGCGGCCATGCCCAGGATCCACATAACATTCAAGCGGATGCTATGACTCATATTCATACATTAGACGATCCGCCACCTTCCCCTCTTCCCCCAGATCCGTTCCTGTCCCATGTTTCCTATTCCGAAGTTCTGCGCCAGCGAACACGCTAATTCCTCCGTGTGCGCACCCTCTCCCCCGTAGTCTTACTCGGCAGGAGGAGGTATCCGTGCGCCGGGTTCGGGCAGGGGCGGCTCTGACACCATCTGTCCGTCATCGGTGGCGTGCCAAAGATCTGCCAGTACCTGACAGGTGCCCTCACTGTAGCGCTGCACCGGACATTTGTGATGTGCGGCACTTGTTGTGGACGTGCCCAGCGACGGCTGCTATCAGAAAACGGCTCCTCAGGGAGGTGGGCCTGCGGTGGAACCGTGAAAGTGACTACGTGAAGTGGACAATGGGGAACCGTTTCATTAACAACATCTGCGACTACCTCAGCGCAACGGTTCTTCACCCCTTCTTTTAACTTTCAATCCCGTGCATTCCTTCCCCCCGTTTCCTTTTTCAACTTATGCCTCATGGCACACTTCTCGAATAAAGAGAAAAAAACAATAGTTGAAGTTTCGGCCCAGGTGCATGGAACATCGACTTCATTAAACCTGTTCAAGCTGCTCATCGTTCCTTATGCAGCATATGTACTTATACAATTGTTCTCCGGGAACGTCGCCAAAAACCTGTTCCAACATAGCAGCCATATTTTCACCGGTGAGAATTTATCTTGCACCTTTTATTTATCTTTTTTTCCAGACCTGCTCTGTGCCCTATGTTATTTCCAAGATTCAGTCAGTAAATGGCGCGCCTCGGCGAAAACATTCTCACGTACTTCCCTTCCGTCTGTTCTACCGCGATGTCAGTAACAGTGGCAGTTGGTGAAAATGCCGACAGTATCTCCGTGAAGCCCTTGTGTGAGAAGCCTCTGCGTACAGCCTCGGTAAGTGAAGCTGACACCACCCAGAATCGTCATCCATTAGCGACCATCCATCCAGCTAGGTTGATGCCCACCCACCCACCGACATCTTCGATCCACCTCTGCAGGTATACCACCCAATCCCCGCCCACGTAGACAGAGGGCGCCGCAACAGAAGCAATGAACCGGGGCACACAGAGGACGCCACAGAGATTAATACAACCTACGAGTCGAGGTGTCACAAGGTCTCAAGTATCGACGTGATAGGCTATTCGCGGTAGGAACAGTGTAATCGATGAAGCGGAACAACGGCCTGTGCAAGCTCGTGCTCGTGACTCAGCGCGTAAGCGAGAGGACAGGGTGCGGAAAGGAAAACAAACGTACGCTCAAGGAGGCACTGTCACAACACATTATGCATTCGCAAAGCGAGTCACAACGCAACGCAGAAGCAAAAGCGGAAGCACGAAACGCGAACAGCTAACACCGATTGTCCTCATTACCGAGGGTGCACCATCCTTAAAGTTTTTTTTTTTTTTTACTGTGAGCGAAGGTTCTAAGAACACCAACCGCAAAGCGAGATTTCATGTCGAGGCCCGCTGTGGGAGCCAGTGGAGTTGCGAGATACCTAGGTTGCACTTCCAGAGCAACCTCTCGCGATTAATCATAACCGAACTGCCACCTGTCACGGTCTGCAGTTTTCTTACAGTACCGTGGGCAGGTTTCGATGACTCCATAGGGTCACGTCACTATGTGGCGTCATCACAACCTGCCCTCTAGATTGTGAGCAACCTAGGTGTGCCACTTATAGGCTGTCTGTTTGGGGATTTTTCGCTCACGGTCAACAACGCCGACACAGACGATAACGCCGCAGTTTCTGCAACACGGGCTCCTTAACCCTATCGCATTAAAAAAGAAAGTGGGAAGAGAGGGACGAGCTGAGAAGCACGACACCAGGCAAAGACATGTGCCGCACCTCTCCCCCTTTGATTTTTCACAAATCTTAACAGGTGTTTTGCTTTCAAATTACGGCAATGGAGCAGAACTTTGGCTCTCTGTGATCAAAATGAGTAGCCAATTTCATGCATTATCGATCGCAAATTCTCGCGCACATGTTCGGTCGGGCGTAAGTATATTTATTTATTTATTATTCCTTGATAATGGGAGCTTATCTTTGCATGAGGGAAAATCGGTAAATTACGCAAGTAGAGCACCTGAAAAAAGAAGAAAAATACCATTTTCTCCGTATAAAAAAAAGAACGCCTTCTGCTAACAGAATATCAGCTCCATACACGTCTTCGGCCTAGTTTAATATGCGGTGGTCCAGCGGAATCTATGACAACGAAAATCGACTCAGCAAACTGCGCCGGGCTGTGTAACGCTTGCGTTGAGAATCGTGGATGGAGGCAGCATGTAGCCAACGGGATGGAAACGCAGCTGGCAGAGGGTTGTTTGTGGTTGTACTGTGGTGCAAGCAGCTGCTAACGCACGCGCGTAGGAAGGTTTGACGTACGACGCAGCTAGCTTGCTCTAGGCCAACGCTTAAAACATGCGTTTACGGAGGACAGCAGCCATGAGTGGGTGAACGCACCAGCTAGACCGAACCAATATAAAGAAAGATACCAAAAACTATCCCAAGAACCTTCCAAGGTATGCGACAAGTAATTTACAAGGTTTTTCTTAGTTGGTACCACGAAGTTTATTTAAAGGAGTATCATACAAAACGCAGTCATTCAATTAAGTGCATGTACTGAATGCTTTTTTCTTATTTCCTTAAGTATGAAGTCGCTCTAGGTGAGGGCATACTAATGCGCACTTTTATTTTATTGTATTCAAGGTACCTCAAAGGCCCTTTTGGTGAGGGCTTTTCGTGAGGGGTGCGCATGTTTTTTAATAAAAGAGTCAGTCGATGGATGTCTTCAAATGAACCGGGCTTGTATTGAGGACAGCACTTGCTGGAAGATTGTTGCAGTCTTCGGCTGTCAGGACAAAAAAGGAGTGAAGGTGGGTTGTGGTGTGACCTCGAGGTGGGTAAATGGACTTTTGGTGACTTGTATGGGCTGCGTAGCGATGAGCCTGCAGAATAGGAAGCGATATATATATATATATATATATATATATATATATATATATATATATATATATATATATATATATATATATATATATATATATATATATATATATATATATATATATATATATATATAAAGTGATTTCTGGCAGCTTATTTGGTCAAAATAACATAAAATCACCAAAGATTGAAGATACATAACAGGATTTAATTCAAGACGTTTCGGCTGGAGGACAAGCCTTTTTCGAGTGTAGTACAGCGTTTGAAACACGCAGCTTTTATAGAGCATGCGCGAGGTACAAAGTTACAGCAAAGCACGTGTTCAAAAAACTAGGGGGGGGGGGGGGGAAGAGACCAGGAAGAACAAAAATTTTTTTACAAAGGAAGAGAGAGAATCGGTGACAATTTAAGAAGGCGATCTCCTAACCTGAATGCAGGTGTTCCCAAGGGGGCGAATTCTTTTTAAATAAATAAAGAATAAAAAATTAAGATAAAAAAATAATAAAAGAATATATAAAAAGAAGGAGATTCTTTCCCACCACCTAAGGGCTGCCTTGGAAAGGCCCTCGAGGTGTCGCTCCTCGCCGCATTTGGGTGATAAGCAGGAAGGGCTCAACCCCTGTACAAGGAGAAGGCAACATTCCAGAGAAACTGGTAGGGGTGGGGAAGAGGGAGAGTAAAGAGGAATGCAAACAAGGCCTCTAAAAAAGAAAAAAAGAGAAAAAGAAGGAAAGAGAAAGAAAGAAAAAAAGAAAAAGAAGCAGTGAAAAAAGGAAAGAAGAGTTGTTGTGTGTGTGAGGTCAACAACAACAACAACAACAAGAGCCATTGTACAAGGCTTGGTAATATGCATTCAGAGAAGGGTGGTGGCAACACGAGAGAATACAAAATAGGACACAAAAAAATTGGGGGGGGGGGGGGGGGTGAGCTTCTTTTCCACCACCTCAGGGCTGCCTTGGAAAGGCATGAAGGGCGCATTTTGGTGACAAGCCTGAAGGGCTTGACCCCTGTACACGGAGGAGGCAACATTCCAGAGAAACTGGTAAGTGGAGGGGGGAGCAAGGGGGGGGGGGGGGGGTAAAGCGGAATGCAAACGAGGCCTCTAAAAAAGAAAAAAAGAGAAAAAAAAAATAAAAAAAAATAGTGAAAAGGGGGAAAGAAGAGCCATTGTACTAGACTTGGAAATATACATTCAAACAAGGGTGGAGGCAACACGAGAGAAATCAAAAATACAATTATCTAATCAATCCTTAAACGGGAACTCCGTACGCACACATACACATACAGAAAAAAGACGAGGCTAACAATAAATCCAACACCAGAAACGAGCTGCAATGAGTCTCAAGTACAATCTACCGAAAGACAAATGACCATTCCGAGTAAAAAATGTAATGGTCACTGTAAAGGCCACCACGGCAGTTAATCAATGTATGAAGCGAAGACCGACATGACAGCAAAAAAAATGAGGGGGGATAACAGCAAATGGGTGACAATATAATACAATGCGCGACAATACAATATTAGAATAATAATAAAAACGGGAAAGAAAATAGCAGTAAATGTGGGACAATGCAAGTGAAAAAAAGGGGACAATGCAAGTGAAAAAAAGGAAAACACGTCGGAAGCTATGCTTGTAATGCATGCTGCCTCCCGTTCTATGAGTCTGGTATAATTATTTGTTACATCTATTGAGTGTGCAAGCATGATAGCCGGCCTACTGTTTCGTTAATGCCGCTCGAGACTGTGTTAAATTTGTGAATGAGGTACGATTCACAGCTCTCGCGGTCATAATTTGTTTTGAACCACGATTGGAGTACAATAGCTGTAAAGTAATGGAATGGGTGCCCAAGGTTGTTGATGTGTTTTGAAAGTGGGAGATTTGGCTGGTGTCCGCACATGTGATCTGTGGTTGTTGATGCGAATTCTGAACGGTGTAACTGTTTGCCCTACGTACTGAGCTTTAATGGTGCCACATTCCAGGAGGTAGACAACATTATGTTGTTGTTGTTGTTGTTAGCCTATCAAAAGATGGCACATACCCACACTGGGGGATCGGCCAAGAATCGGGTGGCTATTCACCTGAACGCAGTTAACAAAAAGGAAAAGCACGTGGGAGCATAACACCGGTGAATTTTTCGTCATGAACAGAAAAGGGATGAGTGTTTTGATTTTAAAATTTTAAGAATAATAATAGAGTGATTAAATATTAATGATTTAGTCAAAATGTAATAATTGATAGAAAAGAAAGGGTTGAAACACTTAGCAAAGCAGTCTGTGAGATTCTATCAGGAAATTTTGAACAGCGGTGCAAACAGATCTGTGGCTGAACCCAAATGTGGTGGCGCCAAATGATAGCAAGAGCGGGCTGCTCAAACTAAGGCCAAGATGCTGCAAGGGGTCCTCCAGCAACCTTTTTCTCAGTGAGTTGAATCGGCGACAATACAGCCAAAAATGTTCAATGGATTCTGGCTCACGGAAAAATGCACAAAGTGGAGAGAGCGCCAAACCCGACTTGTGTAAATAGAAATTTAGAGGGGGGATGCGGCAGCGTAGCCTCGTCAGTGATACTTCAAGCTGCCGAGAGCAACAAATTTTCCTGTTCCAATAATATTTAAGGTGCTCATAATCCGCCGATGTTAAAAGTGATGTGTCTTGCGAGCTTAAAAACGCACGTCGCCGAAATCTAGATGCTGTAATGTAGGCTGTAGCCGGGATGATTGGCAACACGGGGCCGCTGAGGGAAGCCTTTGCGAGATTATCAGCAATCTCATTTACTGTCACACTGCTGTGGCCGGGAACCCATACTAAATGAACAAGGCTCAAATGCGGAGGAAGTAGGGATAAGAAAGTTGATAAAATGGGACCGTCAACCTGTGCAGCGAGGGACGAACACAAAGATAAAGAATCAGTAATTACTGCAACTGCTGTAATAGAGGGGTCTAGCTAGCGTAGAGCAAGTACAAATGCTAGAAACTCTGCTTGAAAAATAGGGGTGAAATCTGGAAGGCGCAGAGAAAAGGACCAGTCTAAATGGGAGCAAAATATTCCCACACCTGCTTTTTCATTGCATTGCGATGCATCAGTGGCTATTGCTATATCGGTTGGTAGGGTCCTCAGATGATCTTCTAGAAGGCCATTTAGAATACTCGGTGGCAAAAGTTTTGCATTTTTTGGGAATATGTCGTCGAAAACAATGTGGATAGTGGGCCCATTCCGAAGCGCAGGAAGGATATCATAAATGTTTACATCTAAAGGCTGGAGTAATCTTTGCACAAACACTACCTGAGGGGAATTGAAACGAGACCAGGGGACACCAAAAAAGGAGGTCGGCTGAGAACAGAAAATGCTTTGGGAACGGTGGAAATGGGATTCATAGATCCTGAGGTAAGTTTGCACAGTTAAAAATTGAAGTCGTGATAAGAGAGACGGTATGCGGGCTTCAAGGTACAGCACATTGATAGCCACACATTTTGGAAGGCCGAGGCACATGCGAAGTGCTTCCCTCTCTAAAAGGACGAGAGAGCGAAGTTTATATGTAGCCGAGCCTGAAAACAACACTGATCCAAATTCTAAAATTGGCCTGACATACATTATGTAGATCATTAATAGCGCATCTCTGCGCATGCCGTACCGGTGATGACATAATCTCCGTAACATGCCCACGGCACGAGCCCCTTTCGCCGCGACATGGTCAATGTGAGGTCGCCAGGTGAGTTTGTTGTCATAAATGACCCCTAGGTACTTTAGGGATTGAACCTGCGGTATTATTTTTAACTGGCAAGAGAGAGAGACCACTACAGGAGTGAATAGAGGGAAAACAAGAGTAGCCCACTTGCCAACATTTAACTTCAGGTGTAATGCGCTCAACCAGTGCTCAAGTGTATTCAAATATGACTGCAACAGACCATACAGAGAATGTATATCCGGCGCAGCAGCAAAAAACGCAATGTCGTCCGCATAGACGTAAGTGCGTACATGGCGGTGGAGAGGAATTGAGCTTAACAGAATATTAAAGAGCACAGGAGAAAGAACAGCTCCTTGCGGTACACCTCGCGTTTGTCTATACCTCTCTGAATGAACACCATTATGGACGCAAAAGAATTCCCTGTTATGAATAAATGCAGATATCCATGCAACTATATAGTCTGGAAATTGAAGAGACTGTAGCCTATGTATCAGGATGGAGTGTTCTACACTGTCGTAAGCTTTGGCGACATCTAACGTAACCAAAGCCGCGACCAGGCGTTGACGACGAGCAAGGAGAATACTGCTCTCAAGATCAGCATGTACATTCCATATCGAACACCGTGGCCGGAAACCGAGTTGGCACGGGCTGAGTATACTTTTGCGGTCCACAATGGCTGACACCCGAATTAGTAACAACCTTTCTATCAACTTTACCACGTTTGATGTTAAAGAAATTGGCCTAATATTATCTAATTCATAGCCTGCACCCTGATTTTTAAGTAAAGGGATCACCTTGGACAGCTTCCACTCAGAAGGTATCCAAGCGTGTTTGAGAGAGTAGTTTATTAGGTGCAATAAGGAGTTGGGAGACTCTTCAAATAGAATCTTGAGCATCTTTGTGGTAACACCATCAGGGCCAGGAGCAGCAGCTGGCAATCTCTGGACAACTTGTGAAAGCTCTGATAGATTTACTTGTGAGTCATTATCATTTGGTACGACTGGTGCAAACAACAATGGTCGCATAGGTAGTAAAGACGAGAACCGCTTTTGCAGGCCTGTGGCTATTAATTCAACCGCCTGGATAGCTTCTACAGGTGACATAACTAATGACTGAAAATTATGAGAGGACATGAGCTGTTTCCTAGACCGTGGAAAACCGAATAGTGCACGTCGGTTGCCCGCCTTTGAAAGGTAATCGAAGTGTTCTGAGTCATATTTTTCCTTTGCGCGAGAAACTGTGCGTTTAAAGGTGGCTGCAATAAATTTATAATCACTCCAGTTATTCGGACATTGGTTATGAAGAAGCTTTTTCCATGCTGCCTTCCTCCGCCTGTAATCTATTGTACAGTCCGCATTCCACCAGTTAGAAGAATTCCCTTTTATTGGCCTCACCAGGAACTCCGACTTTTTACGGCTTTCCTCAATAGCCAGACATATGCTTGCTGACTGGTGGACCTCGGCGATGTTAGACACTGGAGCAAGGGCAGAGCGCAACGCCGTCTGAAATCTGTCATAATTTACATGTGACCGCAACTGAGAAGACGCCGGAGTAACACGACATATGATATCAAAACGAATAGGTATATGATCACTTGAAGTGCCGCTATCAACTGTCGACCAATTCGTTACGCCAATTCCAGGACTAATGAACGTGAGATCTAAAACAGATTGAGTGTGTGAGCGAAGATAAGTGGCCGATCCTGAATTTAAGCACATCAGGTTGTGATCAGAAACCCAGTCCCAAAGGCGCTTGCCGCACGAATTAGTCCTAAAACCCCAAGACACATGGTGAGAATTGAAGTCCCCAGCCACGAGAACTGGGTTTTTACAGTTTACGAGTAAAAAATCCAGAGGTCTAAAATCCTGGACTCCATTGGGGAAATAACAATTTGCTATTGAAAATGGAGAGCACCCAGGAAGTATAAAGTCTATTGCCAAAATCTCACAGTCAGGACACATTTGTTGAAAAGATACCACAGCCCTGTAGCAAAATTTTGAAGAGACTAAAGTTAGTAAACCCCCGCCTCTTGACTGGCGGTCTAGGCGAAATGACCGGTAATTTTTGATATGAAAATGTTTGTCGGTTGAAAGCCACGTTTCTTGCAGAATTATGACATCCGGATTAAGCTGAGTAGAAAGGCAGTGTAAATCTGTGGAAGCGGAAAGAATAGAGCGACAGTTCCACTGCAGAACTCGCAACGACGCTATGGTTGCGAAAGTCTAGCAGCAGCAACTGCCTGCTCCAAAATGGTATCCTTGGGTTTAATGCCAAGCTGCTTCTTCTTTGATTTGGGCTGGGTGCCCTGAAAAGACAACGAATGAGACATGGGGGACCCACTGCGCTTAAGAAGCCGCGCATCAGGCTCCACCATCTCGGAATCATACATTATATCAACATCCCTCGAAGTACCCGAGGTAGGTACAGCGGAAGTGACAGAAGTTTGTTCCTGGGGTTGTGATGCTACTGGAATTTGAGACCGGATAAGAGGAGAGGGAATGGTTGTCGAAAGAGGTGCCAAACTAGCCTGCACGGCATGTGTAATCTGAGCCGCTAGAACATTTGTAAAGCACTCTGACACATTTGCGACAATCTTTTCTACCATTTTAGACATCGAAGCCTCCACAGCAGCCGCAATTGCCTGGGACAGCGTTGAGTCTAGCATGACACCTTGCCGAGCGGTCACACCGGCATAACCTCGTGCACGTTCTTTGACCTCTGAAATAGCGTCACGGCGCGAACAGCGTTTCCTGTCAATTATTTCCAGAATTTGAATTTCCTGAGCTCTAGAGGGACAATTTGAGTAGTTTGCAGAGTGCGCACCACCGCAAAGGCAACACTTCTCATTCTTCTCAGTGCAGGTGCTTGTTGCTTGACCATCCCCACAGTTGCAACACCTCAAGTTGGATTTGCAACCGCCAGCGCTATGTCCATAACGCCAGCAGTTGTTACACTGCAGAGGCCGAGATGATGATGGGTCTACCCGAAAAATTAGAGGCCATGCCTTGATTTCAGAGGGGCAGGAAGTGCCGGCAAAGGTAGCAATCACTGATTCAGTGGGCATCCGCACGTTGTTCACATCCCGGCTACAGCGGTGCACAGCAACAACACCTGCAGCCGACAGAAGCTCAAGAGTCTCTGCCGGAGACAGGGAAGAGTCTACACCTCGTACAATACCTTTCGTGCACGCCAGATGAGAAGGGATGAAAGAACTTACCCGAAGGGAGGCAAAGGATGAGGAGTTTAGTAAATCTCTTACACAGGCGAGGTCTGGCGATCTGCACAGAATCCCACCGCGTCCAAACTGGCGAACCTCTGAGATTGACTCATAATGAGAAGTCGTCGACTGGAGAGCAGCCCGAACAGCACCAGGGTTGTTCATCCTGATAGCACCACCATCCTTAGGCACCAGTGCGACAGGGATACTGCCGACACCACTGCGCAAAAAAGCTTCCAACGGTAGGAGATCAGTTGACAGAGAAGCCGACCAGAGGGAACTCCCCTGGCCGGGAGACTGGGTGGACATGGTCCGGGTTTACTGCCTTACCGCGCAAAGACGCAGAGAGAAAATGCCACAATCAGCCACCCGAAACTTAGCCGATCGTTCCCAGCAGAGCAGAGCCGTCGGGGCAGCGATGAACAGGACGAACGCCATTGGGTCGAACGATGTCCTCCTAAAAGAGCCAAGCTGGTCAGCTGTTCAGCTGGTGGTCAGCTCTTTCTACTAGGCCCGTGCTGTAGCGCTGTAGCACTGGTTGTCGTTGTCATCATCGGACAGAGTTTGCACCTAGGTTTATTGCATGGCGCGGATCTTCTGAAGCTACGGTTGCCGATTGTAGGCGATGTTATCATATCCCGGATGTTCTTTGCGCGCCTATACACAACACGTGGGGGAGCAGGGATCACTTCTTTCATCTTTTCACTCTGTTGAAGGATGTTGTGGCGTTTCTTAAGAATTGTGCTAACATTGGGCATTGAAGCCGAATGGGTAAGGACCAGGTTGACTTGATAGTCCGGGCGTGGCTGCTTATTGCCATTTATGAGTTCGCGCCGGTCATGCTTTGAAGCTTTCTTGACTGAATCGTCGATGACTTACAATGGGTGCCTCTGTCGTGCTAGGTCCACACGCAGTTGCTCGCAGTTTGATCCAAAGTCGCCTTCTTTAGAGCAAATCCTGCGGAAACGTATGGACTGTCTGTAAGCGATGGATGTTTTACAATGGCGAATGTGACTGCTCTGGTAGTGTAGGTACTGGTGTCGGTCTGTGGGTTTTCTGTAGACCCTTGTCTCAAGTTTGTTCTCAAATTATATATATATATATATATATATATATATATATATATATATATATATATATATATATATATTAGCAGACAAAGCAAATGAAGTGAGGGGCTCGCTTGACATACATATTAAGGAAGCCAACAGTCACCGAAATCAAGGTGCATAGAGGAATGTTTCTACTTTTTTTCCTTTTTTTTAATATCTAGTGCCAATCAATTAGTATTAAAGAAAATTACTTATCAAGCAGCAGAAAAAACAACTATGCCGCCGGTGGGATCCGAACCCACGACCTCCGCTTAACGGGGGTCTCGGTTCTGGCAGTCTTGATGCCATAGGTAGCATAAGAGGGTTCTCGCACAGTTTCCGCCCTCGCCGTTAGATGACGTTCTACGTCACACTTGCGGTATTACAGGACGTGCTACATCCACCGCTATGGACGAGGGTGGCGCTGGTGAACACTCTCAAGGTTCGTTTACACGCTAAGCATAAATACCCACGAAAGCAGCAGATTGGACAGCCGTCGCCGTAGCTCAGTTGGTAAGAGCACCGGACGCGATATTCGGAGGTCGTGGGTACGGATCCCACCGGCGGCATGGTTGTTTTTTCTGCTGCTTGATAAGTAATTTTCTTTAATACTAATTGATTGGCACTAGATATTTAAAAAAAAGAAAAAAATAGAAACATTCCCCTATGCACCTTAATTTCGGTGACAGTTGGCTTCCTTAATATATATATATATATATATATATATATATATATATATATATATATATATATATATATATATATATATATATATATAGGTAAGCACTCCTGTTTAAAAATAGGGTTTTTGAGATAAACAGAAGCTTTTTCCGGCATAGTAATGCCAGCACTGGCGGACGTCAAAAACAGGCGAATCATCTTAACTAGCTTATATATATGCAGGAGATGCTGAAATGCCTGCAAGGGGCGAGTTTGCAAGAAATCATCATCATCTGTGTGTTGACAGGCGCGAAACCCGCGCAACCGTAAAAACCCACTGCAGTAACGAGATTGCTATGAACACTTACAGTTCACTTATAAATGCTGTGACCTGAAATGCTTCACCCTCAAGGTTGCTAGCAATACCACACTTTTATTTTTCACCCTGCGGTCTTTCTTACGCTCGGTTCGAAGCCATTGATCTTAGGCTATACTAGCGCTGCAACTGCGGCTCTACCATGGCGCTGGCTGGTCTTTTCAGACAGCGATCATTTTAAGGTATGCACACATGATGGACACCGTTACACTTTGAAACGTAGCGTGGTATATTGAACGGGGTTCTTAGCCTAGCTTAGGCTCGGCTGATATAAAAGGCGAAATTCGCTCTTTGATACCAGGGCAATACTATTAAAAAAATTGTTCCTCTAACGGTCGGCAGCGACGTTTCATTAGCTGGCTTAAAATGGATTCCTCATTGGATCACAAATTTATTCGCTAAGTGTGGATGTTGTTAACATTAGTCTAAATGAGTTGCAAAACCTTATCAAACATCTATTTCAACCCTACACATCTCCTGGATACAAAAGCATAAATCTTGTCAAGCCTGATCAAAGTCTCACGCATTTCTGAATTTGCTACGGCTTTTACATTTGCGCCAAAATTCACGTACGTGTGTAGTGTAAGAATAGGGTGAGCTGATGCGAATTATAAATACGAATAATAAACACCTTTATTTTTCTTCATTAGGGCGCTAACCCACACATGAAAAGTTCTTTTTTCCTTTCGTGCTTTGTAAGCCCAGCGATACTTCCGGTGCGTCGCATGCGATGCCCAGATGTTGGACCAATAACGCGACACTGCTGGGTTTTTCTTTCCTGATTTCTTCCTCATTTTTCTTTTCTTTTGGGGGAGGGGGTGCTCTCATAAGCATGCTTCCTCTCTGCTCTTGTGCGAGGAAGGTTCCAGATAGTGGCGTTGTACTTTCATGGCGGCATCAATGGCAAGCTAATGCTGCGCAGCTTGGCGGGTATACAAAGACCCGAAAGAGCTTACAAGATTACTTAAAGAAGACGCTCTTCTCGTAGCGCTTAAGACAGGCTTGTATCTTAGTGCAGAAGAGCAGAAGGGGTTGAGTGGAGCCAGTTAAAATTGCGCCAAACTACGCTCTTCTGCGGTCGCGGGAACTTCTGAATTAATCACTTTGTGTGCTGATTCAAAATCCAAACACATCATAACAGACTCGCGTTCGGCGTGCTGCAATTATGAGGCTGGCTGGATAACTCCACTAGCTGAACGAATACTAAGGAACTGCAGCCGGCGTACCGATCCTACTCCCCGATGCCTAGTTTGGACTCCGGGATATAAGGGCATAGCAGGAATTCACCGGGCGTTCCCATTGGCTCCTAAGCACCTGGAACCGGAAGGTTGCTGCTTACTCTCCTTCAAAGACATCACATCCTATTATATATGTAGGATATCAGACAAAGATATCACATCCAGCCCCTGCAAAGGGACTGGGGAAAGCAAACGAACGTATTCAACTCCGATTATTCACGAATACAATGCTGTGCCCGGCAGTGCTAAAACACTTCGATCCCGCGTTCACTGGCGGGTGCAAACACCGTGGGAAGGTGGCTGACATGTACCACAAGGTTTGGGCTTGCCAGCGCAACTCAGCTCTCTATCTCCCCCCCCAACCCTACCAGAGAGGAATGGGAGGCGGCCCTGCTTGGCTGCTCGGACCTTCGGGCACAAAAGGCTTTGGTCAAGAGGGCTAAGCTGGCGGCTTCGACCAATGGGGTCCCGGAATAAGCAATCTCATTTACCCGCAAAAAAGTGCCTCTTGTATATTCCTACAATTTATCAGGATCTAACATAATGAGAGTGGATACGGTGAAATATTTAGGCGTTACATTTACCCATAAGCTAAGCTGGAACACGCATATATCCAACACGTGTGAAAAAGCATTCAAACAGCTGGGGTTCCTCCGTAGAAAACGGTCAGCAGCTCCTCCTCATGTAAAGCTAACAGCCTACAATACCCTCATAAGGCCCATACTTGAATACGGCACTATCATTTGGAGCCCCAATCAGTCTTACCTCAGCGATCAACTCGAAAAATTTCAAAATAAGGCCCTCCGGTTTATTTATTCCTGCTACTCACGTCATGACAGCGTATCTTCCCTGCGAGCTAAAGCGCGTATCCCTACCCTTGCTTGCCGGCGACGCGTTGCTTCGATGAAGTTTCTATTTATTCTTTACAATGATCGCATAAGACTTGATAAAAATCAGTACATCAAGGCACCTTATCAGCGTTCGAAGCGATTAAACCATGAAAAGTGCATCAGACCCATCCCAACGCGATGTAACGCATATAAATTCTCATTTTTTTCCGTTAGCCATTGAAGAATGGAATAATCTGCCTCACGAATTCATGGACGACGTCTCTCTTGATATCTTTTCGAAAAACGTAGAGTCGTTTTTTGAAAAACAGAATTTACAATAAAAAGAGCATCGTGTTGACCTGATTGCATCGCTTCGTGGTTTCGTCGTTCTCCTTTCCAGTGTTTTAAATGCGTCGAAATGAACGTGTACAGCAATGCGCATGTCCTTTGACCGTTGACGGTCTCAGCCTACTTGCTATGGTCTTTTCTACTGCAGGCGCATGTTTTGTATCTCGTGTATGTTATACTGGATATGCTATTGTTTGTATAATTGTCCCATTATTTTGCCCACTCCTGTAAGAGCGTAACTAGGCTTACAGTATGCTTAAATAAAAAAAATAAAAAATCCGCCCATTGCGGGGCTGTTTAAAGAACCTCACCTCTTTTATACCCCTGTCACACGGGACTTCTTCTCGGCCTTTGCCGTAAAGTTGTCTTATTGCACTAAAGGAGGAAAACCGAAAAGGAGCAGCGACGCTGCTACACGGCAAATCCAAAGGAGCTAGAACGCGGCCTCCGTGAATGCCAAAAGTCACCGCTGTGTGTGCAGCGGCGCTAGTAACATTATGAAATTAAAGCAGACGGTACCACTTCAGCTGCGTGCTTTCGTTTATGTTGGAAAAAGTAGCTATCACGATAATAAACGAGCGTTCTGACGGTGAGAAACGGATATTTTGAAACAAAGTTTCTTTTTTTTTTTCATTGTTCTAGGTCCGACCACGGTAGGCGCACTTTTCCGTTCGGCTCTTCGTCGTGTTCGAGAAGCGTGCTTTGTTGCTTGTGTCTTTGTGCACACAAGCAAACTCAAAACACGCACACAACAAAGAGCAAACGAAGAAAAAACAGCAAAGCGAGATGCGCAAGCACGTGTGTGTCGATGCGGCTGCTGAAAAGCGTTCAAGTCCTTTCTTAGCAGTGTGGATGTCTTTAGTCGTAGCCTCCTCTACGGTTAAGTGCACTGTAACGCAAAATTAACCATTAAATAAGATAAATAGATATTTTTTTACGGTTTCAAAACTAAAAATTGCGTCAATTTTTTATTCTTTGAGCTCGCTAGCTGGCGCTGCCGTCTGGGTTGCTCCTGTAAGCAACTTTAAGGCCGCTGACGGCCGCCTTTATTGCTACGGACCTTTATCGAAAAAGTCTCGACGCTTTGCCGTGTAGATGCGCGTCACGCGCCTTTGGGGCAAAGTACCTTAATTTCTAAGGCCTTACAAGTACCCGTGTGACAGGCGTATTATTCAATAAAGGCTTTTCATCACCCCCACCTGCCAGCTCTATACGGCTTGCGTCGCAACAGCGTGAGATGTTTCGCGGTGCTAATATGTAATTGTTTCTGGACGCATTATAAAAAGCGTGTTATAGAAAGTAACGTTCCCGCGCTTTGTCTTAATTTCTTGAAGAGACGGGGAGGGGAGAGCTGTTCTCCCAGAAAACACGTCGCAACAAGCCATCAGGAGTGTGTGCGCCTAAATGGGCCAACGGGAGCCAACATTCATTTGTTGGGCTTTATTCGCCCCCTGGTTTGAGATATGGCGAGTCGTGCTTTCTTCCTTCCGCCAATTGTTTAAGCACGTACATTTTGCCCTGCTTGCGTGTTCCTCGCATAGTTTGTTTGTATCGAGAAAAATCCGGTATTTACGCAAGCGTTAGCATCCGTAATGGCTCTGCCAATAAAAACTATCTGATCATGTGCACAAAATTTATGATGTGGTACAAGCGACAAATGGCGCAATAAATTCCCGGCGTGTTCGCCGTTATACCTTACAGTTCAGCCTTTCGTGGTTCAATGCTGCAGTTTAGCTCTTATTCTTCTTTTTAGTTTCTTTTCTTGCAGAGTGCGCTTTGCTCCTTTATCGCATAAGTTTAACCTCGGCGTATGGTTTGGGGAGAAAAAATAGCGATCTTTGAGTACTTCAGGTTGATTTTTTTTTTTTTTTACCGAGAGGTAACCTTGTTCGCAAGAGCGGTATTTGATGACAGCGAACGCGTTCAGCCGCTCGGGATCGCATCGCAGATCGAAACTGCTTCAACGACAGCATTGCCCGGGCTGTAAACAAAATTTTCAGTAACTCGAGCAAAGATAATTCACGCCCATACACATAAAAAATCTGGACCACACACATAAAAAATTCACTAACCATAAAAAATGTGGACCGGCTTCTCACACTCGTGCGCGTACTAAGCAACTGGAAACATCGTCTTCTAGTGAAGCACAGGGCACAGGAAGTTAGAGGTTATCGAGGGGATGTGGCGTTCGTCAAGCATCTAAGGCGGTTTCAGTAATATTTGCAAATACAAAAAGTATAACAATTAAGTGCGATCAACTTGGCTCAGTTGTTTCGACTAGAGACACCGACATAATCATTTTAACCGAAACATGGCTGAATGCAAAAATTCACAGTAGTGAAATTTTCGACGTTGAAAGGAAGTTCGATATCTACCGTCGTGATAGAGAAAGCCGGCACGGTCGTGGAACACTAATTCCTGTATCAAGATCAATCCCGTCGTAATCCATTGACGTGGGTTCTAGCTTGGACCCGCCGCGGTGGCTCAGTGGTTCCCGGGTTCGAACCCGACCGCAGCGGCAGCGTTTTTATAGAGGAAAAACGCTAAGGCGCCCGTGTGCTGTGCGATGTCAGTGCACGTTAAAGATCCCCAGGTGGTCGAAATTATTCCGGAGCCCTCCACTACGGCACCTCTTCTTCCTTTCTTTCACTCCCTGCTTTATCCCTTCCCTTACGGCGCGGTTCAGGTGTCCAACGATATATGAGACAGATACTGCGTCATTTCCATTCCCCAAAAACCAATTATTATTATTTTTCTAGCTTGGAAACCGTATGGGTTGATACCACTCTCAGAAATAGCAGAATAATATTAGGCGTCCGTTATCGCTCTCCAAATACCGGAGCAACATTCGTCGATGAACTGCATGATGCTATTAGCCTCATCGTGTCTCGCTATCCTGCCTTACCTATATTCTTGTTAGGGGCTTTAACTTGGCTAATATTTCATGGGAAGGTCCGTATCTAATCATTTCTCTATTCTCGGCCCAAAGTCAGAGTTTTCTTGACCACTGCTCAAGTTTTCAACTCACTCAGCTTGTCAAACATCCTTCCAGATGTACGTCACAGTCCGCTAATACGCTAGATCTAATACCGACGACTCACCCGGATTTGCTTTTTTCTATCACCCATCTTCCCGGAATTAGTGACCATGATTTGCTTCACTTCGATCTAAAAATTTCTTTCTGCTTGGCTTTTGCCAAGCAGATTCGGGACTACAGAAGAGCTAACTTTTACGCTATTAATGAGAACCTTTGTCGATACTGGGACACGTACGCAAAAGACTTTGAACTGCGTTCTGTACAGCAAAACTAGAATTTCTTTGCTGCGCAGGTTACTGAGCTCTGCAACAAATTCATTCCACTACGATACATTAGGAGCAATGCTAGAGCCCCGTGGTATAATAGAACACTCTCCCGCATTTCTAACAAGAAAAAGAGGCGGCTTCGTCTACCTAAAACTCGTAACACGCATAGTCGATGGGACGCCTACTTCTCAGTTTCAAAACAGTACGCTGATACAATCCTGGATGTCAAGGATCACTTCTTTAACAGCACGTTTCCAAACATGTTAATAAACAATCCAAAGAAGTTTTGGTCCACTGTAAACATGAAATATTATAGAGCAATTGTCTTCACGATGTTTCTGGAGAGCCAATTCCGCCTGACGAGTCCCCTTGTGTTCTGAACACTGTATTCTCGAATGCTTTTTCGTCCGTGTCTGCAGAATATGTTCCGGATGATTTTCCAGATTTCAAGTGTTCTCCGATGTTCCCAGTAATCATTGATCCGGGCGGCATCGCAAAAATAATTGATGCCTTGAAAATCTCATCCTCTTCAGGGCCTGATGACATAGATTCAAAATTTCCGAAGCAAACAAAAGTGTGGTCGTCTATTTTTTTGGCAAAAATTTTTCAGCAGTCTCTTGAATGCGAACTACCCTTGCAATGGAAGACCGGGAAGGTGGTTCCGTTGTGCAAATCAGGTAACAGACATTCACCTCTTAATTACAGACCCATATCATTAACAAGCATTGGATCCTTGAAAAATGTTGGAGCACGTGCTGTATTCGCATATCTTCAACTTCTTGGAAGAGAACTCATTTTTCACACATGCGCAACATGGCTTCAGACGTTCATTTTCCTGCGAAACGCAGTTGCTGGCCTTTAAACATCGTTTGCATGCTATTCTTGACAAACACTCCGATATCGATATCATTTTCCTTGACTTCTCGAAAGCTTTTGATAAGGTTAACCATAAGCTACCAATGTTTAAGCTGTCTCTTTTGAATTTAAACCAAAAACTTCTTTTTTGGATTGAGTGTTTTTTTACTAACCGCTGTCAATAAGTAACACTTGACGGCTTCGATTCAAGCCTAACTAATGTAACATCTGGTGTCCCTCAGGGTTCTGTTTTAAGCCCGTTGCTTTTCCTCATATTTGTTAATGACCTTCCTAATTATGTGACATGTTCCGTGCATCTTTACGCTGACGACTGCGCTGTTTATCGGGAAGTTTGCAGCGAAGCTGATATAGAAATTTTACAGTCGGATATTGAAAGCATTGCAAATTGGTGTAAAATGTGGAAAATTGAGCTTAAAACCAAAAAATGATAATTAATGCATGTATCACGTCGCTCCAATCATACTCAAAAGTACCACCTAAATAACGCTGAACTGGACGCCATATCATTATATAGGTACTTAGGTCTGATCATAACCTCAACATTATCGTGGCAACCGCACATTGAATCAATAATTTGCAACGCTAATCGCATGCTTGGGTAACTACGTCGAAATTACAGCAAGGCCTCAGTTTCATTAAAAATACTCCTTTATGAGACGCTTGTACGATACAAACTAGAATACGCCGCTTCCATATGGGACCCTAACCAAGCTAACTTGTGTCAATCCATTGAGCTTGTACAGAACAATGCGGCTCGTTTCATTTTATCTATCATCGCACATCACGCGTAACCAGTATGAAGAACAGTCTTTCACTACCCTGTTAGTCTCTGCGTAGAAATTTCTTTCGTTTGTGCCTCTTTTTCAAAGTATACCATCATTCAACTTTAAGACAGCAGCACATTCTAGAACCCGCTTATCGCTCGTCACGAGGCGTCCACAAACACAAAAGTTGGATATATTCGTAGTAACACATACACATTTTCTTACTCTTTACCACGTACATGCGGCAACTGGAACCACTTCCCGGCTGATATCGCATGCATCAATGATTATGCCCTTTTCAGGAAAGCTTTATCCGCTTTTATGTTTGTTGATGACGTGGCCTAAGTGTTGCAACAATTTTTCATTTATAATGCTCAAATGAAGCCATGACATTTTGAACTTCTTTGCAATCCTGTAACGTCATAAAAATTGTATGCTTAAGTGGTCGGCTTTGAATTTTTTTTCCCTCTTTTCCCATGGCTGTCTTCCCTTATGCCTTCGTACTCGTCAAAGAGCCAATTTGAGCTGTGTGTTTTGTTACCTATATATTTTTTTTCATTTTAGTTGTTTGTTGCTAATATTTTGTCGGGCTTTTAATGGTTTGTTACTGTTTACTCTAATGTTTTTGCAGTTTGGTTATTAATACTGTTTTTTTTCCTAAAACCTGCTATATACAACTTGCTCCTCTTCAACCAAGATTCGTCACAAATGTTCACTGCAAATGTTCAACCCACTCCCCTCTGCAATGCTTCGGCGATTGAGGGCATTGTAAATCAATAAGTTATTAAATATACGCGTGCACGCGCTCTCATGTACACAGATCATGGGGGATTCCCCTAAACATTTAACCAACACCAGAAGCACGCAGTCAGTATGCCTTGCTTCCTGGGCTTAGGCGTGTGCAGAGGAGGGAGGAGGGCCTTTCTGATAGACATGGACAAGGAATGCACATTTTGTTTCATATTGTTCCCTGCTACCTAGAAACCATGAACAGGTGCTACCATCAACTTATACCCCTCCTCCTTATTTGGAGACATGCGCACGCCTATGCTCCTTTGCAGCAACATTTTATTGAGAGGTGAAATTTAAAGGTATTATTAAAATCAAAGTTTGGAAAATTCTCTTTCCTGGGAATACAATGTTTTGTGATAAGTGTGGCATTGGCAGCGATGCACTTCCATCGCGGGTATGTTATAGTAGAATACAACTCAAAAACAGCAGTTGGTAACAATGAATCATGATCCGAGGCATCCTGCATTACTTCGCTTACCGATCACAACAGTAAACGAGATTTTCAATGTTTGACTATATGAAACCAGAGGCACAAATATTTCTTCATTTATAATGTCGTCTTATCATTGGCTTCATGTTAAGATAACGAGAAATGCTTTAACAACAGAGTGCCTTTTTTTTGTGGAGGAATTGTGTGTGGCGGTCCTTAATATGGGCGGAGCTTCGCTGCAGGCTTAAGTTTTATCCGACTTTAGTCTCAGTGTGCTCTTCCGTAGAACTGAATGATAAATGACTAATATGATGAGATAGTGCAGCTACTGATCAGACCAAAGGCGCACTGCTCTGGTGGCCACTTCAACAGTAGACCTGAACTGACGGTGATACATTCATTAATTAATTAAATCGAAATCATTTAATCTAGCAGTTTGGGAGTAAATTCCAACTGGAATTTCTAGAGTGTCCCATAATACGCCTCATTCATTAGCTTTCATTTTGATTTCTATCATACACCCGCTTTGATCGTATTGAAAAGAAAACCCAAGATATATCTGTCTATATAAGTAATTTTCTTTAAACCAATCGATTGGCATCAGAAATTTAAAAAAAAATAGAAAACGTTCCCCTATGCACCTTGGTTTCGGTGACTGTTGGCTTCCTTAATATGTTTGTCAAACGAGCCCCTCATTTCATTTGCCTTGTCTGCTAATAGCTTAACGGGGGTCTCGGTTCTTGCAGTCTTGATGCCATAGGTAGCATAAGAGGGCTCTCGCACAGTTTCCGCCCTCGCCGTTAGATGACGTTCTACGTCGCACTTGCGGTATTACTGGACGTGCTACGTCCACCGCTATGGACGAGGGTGGCGCTGGTGAACACTCTCAAGGTTCGCTTACACGCAAGAACATAAATACCCACGAAAGCAGCAGATTTGAAAGCCGTCGCCGTAGCTCAGTTGGTAAGAGCACCGGACGCGATATTCGGAGGTCGTGGGTTCGGATCCCACCGGCGGCATGGTTGTTTTTTCTGCTGGTTTATAACTGATTTTCCTTAAACCAATCGATTGGCATCAGAAATAAAAAAAATAGAAAACGTTCTTCTATGCACCTTGGTTTCGATGACTGTTCGCTTCCTTAATATGTTTGTCAAACGAGCCCCTCATTCCATTTGCCTTGTCTGCTAATAGCTTAACAGGGGTCTCGGTTCTTGCAGTCTTGATGCCATAGGTAGCATAAGAGGGTTCTCGCACAGTTTCCGCCCTCGCTGTTAGATGAAGTTCTACGTCACACTTGCGGTATTACAGGACGTGCTACGTCCACCGCTATGGACGAGGGTGGCGCTGGTGAACACTCTCAAGGTTCGCTTACACGCAAGAACATAAATACCCACGAAAGCAGCAGATTTGAAAGCCGTCGCCGTAGCTCAGTTGGTAAGAGCACCGGACGCGATATTCGGAGGTCGTGGGTTCGGATCCCACCGGCGGCATGGTTGTTTTTTCTGCTGGTTTATAAGTGATTTTCCTTAAACCAATCGATTGGCATCAGAAATAAAAAAAATAGAAAACGTTCTTCTATGCACCTTGGTTTCGATGACTGTTCGCTTCCTTAATATGTTTGTCAAACGAGCCCCTCATTTCATTTGCCTTGTCTGCTAATAGCTTAACAGGGGTCTTGGTTCTTGCAGTCTTGATGCCATAGGTAGCATAAGAGGGCTCTCGCACAGTTTCCGCCCTCGCCGTTAGATGATGTTCCACGTCACACTCGCGGCATTACAGGACGTGCAACGTCCACCGCTATGGACGGGGGTTGCGCTGGTGAACACTCTCAAGGTTCGCTTACGCCCAATAGACATAAATACCCACGAGAGCAGCAGATTGGACAGCCGTCGCCGTAGCTCAATTGCTAGAGCACCGGACGCGATATTCGGAGGTCGTGGGTTCGGAACCCACCGGCAGCATGATTGTCTTTTCTGCTGCTTTATAAGTAATCTCCTTTAAGCGATAGATTAATTTAAGTATTATTATCCCACTGATTAGCGCTACACATAAAAAAATTAAAACATTCCCCTATGCACCTTGGTTTCGGTGGCTGTTGGCTCCCTTCATATGTTTGTCAAAAACGAGAAATGAGGGGCTCGTTTGACAAACATATTAAGGAAGCCAACTGTCACCGAAACCAAGGTGCATAGAGGAACGTTTTCTATTTCTTTAAATTTCTGATGCTAATCGATTGGTTTAAAGAAAATTACTTATAAACCAGCAGAAAAAACAACCATGCCGCCGGTGGGATCCGAACCCACAACCTCCGAATATCGCGTCCGGTGCTCTTACCAACTGAGCTACGGCGACGGCTGTCCAATATGCTGCTTTCGTGGGTATTTATGTTTTTGCGTGTAAGCGAACCTTGAGAGTGTTCACCAGCGGCACCCTCGTCTATAGCGGTGGACGTAGCACGTCCTGTAATAGCGCAAGTGTGACGTAGAACGTCATCTAACGGCGAGGGCGGAAACTGTGCGAGAGCCCTCTTATGCTACCTATGGCATCAAGACTGCAAGAACCGAGACCCCCGTTAAGCTATTAGCAGACAAGGGAAATGAAATGAGGGGCTCGTTTGACAAACATATTAAGGAAGCCAACAGTCACCGAAACCAAGGTGCATAGGGGAACGTTTTCTATTTTTTTTTATTTCTGATGCCGTGGGTTCGAATCCCAGTCATGGAAACTTTTTATTTATTTATTCATGGTTTGGTTCGGTTACACCGAGGCGGCGACTCGGCTCAAGCTATGAACGGGCGCTTAAGAGCTGCACTCTAAAATGCTGTTATCTACGATATTGTACCAGAACTTTCTTTCATACGTAATAACGTATAGCGCCCAACAGTATTCTCGCAAAAAATGTGTTTTCAGTCATGTATCAACCACTGAATTCTTCTGTTGATGCCTTTATCGGTCACTTAGATCGCTCGCTGAATTATGTCAATGAAAGCAGCCTGAACGTTATACTCGGCGAGGATCTTAACGTTGACTTACTGAAAGCCTTCTCCTGCTCAAAAGACGCTTGTGCCAGCGCCGGAAACCAGCGGACATCTAATTTCAACCCAACAGCAATTCGTGTCGCAGTGCAAATCGCTACACTTCTTGGTATTTTTGTCACTGATATTAATAGTAATTCAACTTTCTCCGGAGTTTGATGCTGTGATATCAGCGACCACTGCCCGATTTATGTATTTGTACCTGGCATCATTGGCCAAACAAATGACTTACACACAATGAAAACAACGCAGAACATCACACCTGGTAATCTTGAAACATTTCGCTCAAGTATTATGAAAGAAAGTTGGAGTGATGCATTTTCTTCTCATAGAGCATATCATGCATATAAACGATTTATTTTTCCATTTAAATTATTATACGCATAAAAATTTTAAACAAAATGTAATCAAACACTTGAGAAGGAACCGTAAATCATGGGTACATTATGAATTCCTATGGTTAAAAAGATAACCAAGTTATTCAAGAAATTTCTAAAAACAGAATCGCTGGCTGACCTGCAGAAATATAAACAATATCGCAATAAATTGACTACGCACTTGAAAATTTATAAGAGAAAATATTCATATAACGAGCTGATGAGCCAACACCGCAGTAGAAATGCTTTAGTGTGGGTAAAAATAAACAAAGTACTCGATCGTGCATCACATACCGCACGATACAATCTGACTCTTGAAGGCCGCGACGTAGAGGGAATGCAGCATGCTGGAAAGTTTAGTCAATTTTTTAACACGTTTACTATGGCGGCATTTTCTAGGCCTTAATCCCTGTGCGTCGTGGTCCGCCGGTGCGCCATCTTTAAATTTTCGTGGATGCAGCGTAGCCCACCTCCGGCAAAGTGAGCTTATTGGAACCCGCAGCTGATGGCAATAGCAACGTGGTATGAGTGTTTTTCGCAGGCTGCTTGAAAAATCTCGGGTACCCCACTGCTTCATAGCGCCATTCAGTATGTGTGCCCCACCGGTGATCTACGACGCAGCAAATGAGCATACTGCCTTCTTAGACCTTACCGATGATAATGGAGTTAGCAGTATTTTGGCCTCCCTAAATAGCAGCAGAGCTTGTCTGCTGCTATTTAGGGAGGCCAAAATACTGCCAAAATAAACAACATTCAGTTTACACGATTGAAATACGTCATTGATTGCATAGCTCCCATCCTAACCCATATCTACAACCTCTCTTCATCCACTGGTCTTTCTCCGAAGTTAATGATAATATCGAAAGTTATTCTTCGCAAAAAGGAGGAAAAGAATAATGTGTCTTATTATTGACCAACTGCAATTTTTCCAGCCTTTTCAAAATAATTTGAAAAAACTGGCCAGACGCCGTATTCTATAAGCTGTCGAAATCATCATCAATGTAAGGTAATGATGGTAAATCATTACCATACAAAATGATGGCAATGATTGAAACAGCAGCGGACCTTTGACACAGCCTTGTGAGACGCCTGACGTTAGAGCGAGGGAGGTTAGTAAGAAATTCCTTGATCCATTCGAGGACGTTAGGAAGTAAATTTAGCTTCAGTAGCAAACGTATTATAACGTATTGTATTGGTAGCATGTATTAAAATTATTTAAGAACCAGATTTAGGAAAGCTCTGCAATATATTCACCGAAGGATTTCTAGACTTAAATTTCCTCACAGAAAGTATAAGAGCCTATGCCCTCCAAAATACAAAAAATGGTGTATTCCTTTTGCTGCACCAAATACGGAAATCAGGTGCCCACGGTTTAGAATGCACATATTGGAACTAACAGTTTTCGAGCAATTCATGCCGCCTGGACGTGAGAGAATATATTGTTTGAATGTATTTTCTGCGCATGTATTGCAGATTCTCGGTGTATATGGTATATTTGTATAAAAAGTGCCACATAGGTAATGTCTAATCTTTTACTACCTACGACTGCACCAGTATACTGTAAGCATTTATTTCTGTGCGCCGGTCCTGAATGTGGGCGGAGCTTCACTGCAGACTTAAGTTGTATCCGACTATAAAACTGATACATGATCTTTGAATAAATAGCGTGTGCTGAAACGGCAAACATAAGAAGAAAGAGCGGTGACAGGTGCCCCAGGAAGAAAGAAGGGAGACGACCAATGGCATCTGTCCTGTCGTCTCTCTTTTTTCCTGTGCTCGCCATTTCAGCGCACGCTATTCATTCAAAGACTTAAGGTACACAGCGTGCTGGTCGATGCAAAGTGCGCGTGGAATTAGCTTGCGAATGTACTGAATTTCGTTCATCATGAAGCGTTGTTCTTGATATTTTCAAATAACACATTAGCACACATTGAAGCTCATAACACGAATTAAGTGCCTGACATTCAAGAGCGTAGGCAAGGGACGTGTCGATAAATAGCGATGGTCGATAGAAGCCCGGTAAACGGGGACGCGTTCAGCTTCCAACTGCCGATCTCCTCTTTCGCTGGTCGACCGCAGCCAATTTATTCCGCTTTGGCAAATGGCGATGCTGCGCAGCGCTCAAGCGAAGACGTTCTCGGGGTCGCATTGCCCGCGAGCAAGTCGGCGGCACGAAAACCACAGACAAGAGATCGCAAACTGAAAGTGCAACTTGGCGGTCATCACGACCCCAAACCAGCTGTCAAGCACACCGCATAAGATATGCGGAGGTTGGGGGTTCAGTCTCTACTATTGGCGGTCATCGTTTCTTGAACACTCTGAAACTGTACCTAATATCTCATTAATCGCTCAGAATAGGTTGGTTCTCTTACGGGATTTAACGTCCCAAAGCAACTCAGGCTATGAGGTGCTTAAGGGAATAATGGCGCAGCACCAAGTGACCAGAACCGCAGGAGAGCATACACACACAAGCGGTAACTTGCAAATTTATTGTTTGGCTGCAACTATGCCCAATTTATACCAAGCATTATTCCCTTAAGCATGTCTGACCAACTTGCCCAATCTTATAGGCTTCTTAGGCTATGAAGGACGTCGTATAGTGGAGGACTCCGGATAATTTCGACCACCTGACGTTCTTTAGCGTGCAATGACATTGCGCAGTATACGGGCTTCTAGCGTTTCGCCTCCATCGAAAGGCGACCGCCGTGACCGGGATCAAACCCGTGGCTTTCGGGTCAGCAGCAGAACACCATAGCCACTGAGCCACATCAGCGACTGAGATTTTTTTTTAAAGAAATAAAAGTAAAAAATAAGCCTCTTACTTTTTTATCCTTCACTTGGGATTGTTATATAGCATATACGTACAGCATCAGAACGACGTCTCAAGGAACCTCTCATTTCCCTTTATTTGTTATTTTCTTACTCCCTCTGCTCAGCTCTTCTGTAATGTCTGTTGGAGCAACAGAGTGGTTTTCAGGGGAATAGAGTCCTAGAGGTGGCGGCAGACAGTCATGGGGCGCGATGAGATTAGGATATTTGCTGGAATAGTCTGGCCGAACCTGGCGCAGCGCAAGCCTTAATGTAGGCTTACGGGAAAGAATTTTATCCTTTAGCGAACTCAACTGGGCTCATGCTGCAGGCAACGACGATAACGATAACGATATCGATAAGTGTTATGATGATTATCCGCCCAGGCGGAATAAGGCTCATGGTTGCGCGGCGCTAATTTTGAAAAGAACATGCAGCAAAACAAGAAAGAAAAAAGTGCGTGGGACGGATTTAGCGACGTCTCGCATAGTGATAATTTTCATCTATTTTTTCTCGCACTAACTGGAAAAGGCATTAAAAAGGAAATACAAGAAAACTAGAACATTTCGGCCAGTGCTCGTCAGTTCGCAATGCTCGCTCGTATACGTATACACTTCGTGTGTCATGTTTCAGAAGCGAGCCGCGAAAGGCTGCCGGGGAGCAGAGAGCTAGCACTCGGTCCTGATGTTCGCGGAATGTTGACCCGACGCGAAACCGGGAGACTCCGCTGGCCACATTTACTCGAGCGTCCGTTAAAACGGCCGTGCGAAGGCGGCGCGCGTTTCCACTGCAGGCGGTGCAATTAGTGAAGGTCCGCTTTTCCCCGATAAATGAGGCTCTTTCGAACCGACTTCGAGCGGCTCCCCCTGTCAGACACTCGCGCGCCGCTGCCCCCCTCCGGAGTGTTTTCCCCTCGAATCGCTTGCGCCCGGGGCGCCCGCCCTCCTAATAAAGGCCCAGTTTATTCTTTCGGTCAACATTTACAGCCCCGAACGGCTAAAGCCCAATATTGCGGTCTGGCCCCGCGAACGGGAATATAAAGGCGCCGCAACACATTCCCGTGAGTTTGCGCCCTTGTTTGCCTTCTGGCCTCTAAAAAAAGGTTGCGAAAGTTCACTTGTGCGATCTCGAATGTTTGCCACCGCTTTTCTGGCTGATCGTTCCGCCGTGTGAATTGCGGAATACCTTCAACATTTCTGCCAAGCGAAGGCAAACGTGGCGGAAGAAATTCGGCCGTGTGAGTGTAGCAATTTATTCGGTTTGGCCATTCGTGCCGTGTTCGAGCCAGGAATTTGCGATAGTATAACTCGGCCTCTAATGGTTCTTTGCAAGTGACGCAACGCTCGTTCTTCGCGCCGTTTCTGCTCCAAACACCTCCCTACGGAACCGAGCGCCATGCCAAAGAAAAAAAACGGCATGTTACTTAAGCAGCGCGAGCTTTAGCCAGCGTCCCCTTACAGAGAAAATACCGTTTCGAAAAAAAAAACGAATAGGAAGGATACGCTGGCTCGACGCTGGTGCGTAGCCGGTATGCTTCCACCAGGAGCAAGAACATAACGCTTTTTAAATCAAATCGGTGGCTGCGGGTTACGTTGGTTCAGATTACGGGAAAAGTTCGCTGCGTTTTGACTGGCAATATGTTTGTAATTTCATCGATAACAAACGCTTTAGGAAGTTCGTTCTTCAAGACACAGAAAAATGAGTGAGCTTGCCGTTTCTGACAAAGTGCAGGGGCAGCCTTCACAAAGTATTTCCCGCAGAATAATGGATACTGATCGTCCGATATCTTGGCAATAGCGTTCTTTTGAATGCGGCAGACCAATTGCGTGCTGCGGTCCCTTCATCGGCAATGTCCTTTAGAGTGAACGGCTGGGTGGGCCTGTCTGGTTCGCCATATATAATGGCTCGGTCGGCCGAGTGGAGAAGTCAGAGGCATGGTTCTGTGTGCCGGCCACGATCAGCTTACCGCGGGGGGGGGGGGGGGTGACATGGAGGCGTAACCTGCGAAGCAAGAGCTCTTCCCAGCGCCAAATGATTTCTGTGGCTCCTGCCCTTTCTGTCCCTCTCCTACAATATCTGCGAGGCGGACAATAGACACCGGCTCTGGACCTGCTTCTGGACGGAACAAGAACAGGACACAAGAAGCTTTCTGTGTGCGTCTTTGTGCCCCTTCTTGTCCCGTCGACTTCGCTCAGTCTTCTTGGCAATCTCTATGAGCCGACTAGCCCAACATCATGTTACTGGACCTGCCCCTCTTTACATGCCATTCGGCAGAAAAACGTGCTCCGATGAGGACCGACCCCAAGTCGACCGCCTGATGTAGTCGACTTGATATTTGGGCCGCACGACCGGACCTTGCGGGACTTCGTTCGGGAATCCGGCATACATCTAAATACATAAATACATAAATAATATCTAAATACGCTTTTTGCGTTGCGATAACTCGACCAGATTTTGCCCCTGCAATTCGGGGCATGACTGTTGGTGTAGCTAGTCACCGCGAATATCCAGTGTGGTTATAAGCGCTAGCATAGCTTCCCGGCGACACAAACACATATTTGCCATATGCGGTGCTGTTGCATCGATATCTCCAGAATTTAAGGCTTCGCTCGGTCAATTATTGCAGCAAACGCGAACTATTTCTTTCTTCCTACTCCGTTTGCCAGGATACCTAAGCAAATAGTTTTTTTTTTTTCATTCCCGTGCGAGATGGTTCTTCCTGCAAGGGCATATTTGCGCCGCTGTTTGAAAGGAAAGGTGGTCGCTGCAGCGAAGACAACGACGATGGAAGAGCACTCGTGCCAGCTGAGGGACAATCCGTGCTGCACTGGTTTCTTTGGTACTCAACACCAACACAGGCTGATCCTGCATAGTCGGTATGCGCTACTGCAAACGGAATACAAACAACAGGTTGGTGTCAGTGCATGTACTCAATAGCTGCACTTGTGGATACGTGGTATTTCCCGCTGCGACCTTCCTTTATAAATACCGAGTGCTCAGGAAATTAGGCTTTTTGGATTTTCTCGAACAAAATAGTCATCCGCACGCCAAAGCCAAAGCCATAGTCATGCGCACGTCGGTTATACAACCATATCGATACGACTGAAAGGGGAATAGCTATCGTCTATCTCCTAATTAACTGAGATCACTTAAGGAACTTTTCATTTCGGGCAGTTGTGCATGTTAATACACACACACACACACACACACACACACACACACACACACACACACACACACACACACACACACACACACACACACACACACACACACACACACACACACACACACACACACACACATATATATATATATATATTCTTTCCCGCAACAGTAGAAACTTAGAGGCTGTCGTATTCCTATAGACTTTCATTTAGTAGGTTTGTCATAGCATGCCCGTATTAAGAGATAATTGCCGCCTGATTTTCAACTCAAATCCGCGTTGTATGACGCTGACGGTGACGATGGCCGCAAAACTACGTCGGTGTGACGTTGCTTTCGCGTGTGTGGTGCATTACCTGCCAACGACGTCAAACAACAGGCGAAGCTGATAATTCCTTTCCTTTCAGTTTCGGCTATCGTAATTGAAGCGACGCCATGCACAACATATGTATCACGTACACACCGGGTGCCTCAGCTGAATGTAACCAAGTTTTTAAGCAACACGGTGTTTTCTAGACGAGTAAAATCAACTCAGTGCTGTTGACAGCCCTATGCCCTATTGTTTAGTTGTTTTTTTTTGTCCGTTCTGTAATGTTAGATGATTAGTTGACACTTACTAGCTAACTTTTTAAGTATTATTTTCGGGAAAAAGCGTCAATACGAAAATTGTACATCACCTTGATAAACAGCTGGATGAAATTTTTAAACAAGAAGCCATAAATTTACTTGCGTTTTTTTATCGCCCCTAACATATAGCGCCCGAAACTCAAAACCTATACCTACGACTAGGCTTTGGGTTCACACTAGGGGCGGGATATGAGACAAGTGGGTTTTTCTCTTTCAGGTCCTGTCTGCGGCGCTCAAATAACACCGCTGTCATGTGATAGATATTGCAGTTCGCGCGCTTTCTTTTAGAGCCGATAACTAGAGCTACCCGAACTGTACCTGAATGCATACATTTCAGCCGGCTGTTTTTGAAAGTGAACTAAAACTCTGGAATCCGCACTGTTTTCCCGAAGCCAATATATAAAACATTACCTAGTTGGTCGAAACTAATTAACAACATTGCATAAAGAAAAAAATACGGTAGGCTATGCCACAGGACTCTCAACAGCACTGAGTTTGTTTCACTTGCCTATCACACTCCTTCACCAAAAAAAAAAAGAACTTGGTTACATTTAGCTGCGACGCCTGGTATATTTAAAGACGTGGAGCAATGTTGGACAAATCAACCAAGCGCTATGGACGTTACGACGAAGCTTGGTGGGGCGGCCCACGTTGTCTTGCGCAAAAAAGAAAAACCGGCCAATTGAGTTCACACGAAAACGATTTCCATCGAACAGGCAACCAGCGCTTCACAATATTTGCTACATCTCCTTATAGCCTGTTCCAACTGGCTAACCGCACGATCGCGTCATTGGGAAAACAAAATGGGTACCGTAAGCCTTACTAACCCACGTCAAATGAAATCAAATCATTATTTCGTGCATAGATAAATACATGAAAGAGCTGCGGAAAAAAACTGCCAAAAGGCAACTTGACTGGCCCGCTAGCCAAGTCGTTTTGACAGCAGCGGAGATAACACAGGTCTATATCATTTGAATGTGATGGTAAGAGCAGGCTTGCATATCTATATTACTGAGTTCACAATTATTTAACAGCGAAGGCAGCATATCACATAACTGTTGTTTACTAGAACTGAGGCGAGTGGCAGGCACGACCCATTGTGCCGCATGTCGTGTTTATAATGCATCATTTTCTCTTGTAGCTGTGCTATATTTCACAGATTGGGAGTGTTTTTCTTTATCTCAGATTTAAATTTAATGGTTGGCCAATATTTATATAGGTCAAAAACTTTAATTATGTGGGGCTCGCGGAAAAGGATTGTGCTTGGAAATCCATATGGTTTATTGTAGATGTTGTCGAATGTACTTCTTTTGGAATAAATGAATGCGCTGTAGGTTAGATAAGGTGCAGTTTCCCGTACGTGTTGACAATAATTTAGATTTAAATAAAAGAGTGTATTGTACAGAAGAAGCTTGAAATGTTTTGGAAGAAGATATCTAATTCTACCTACCACACCGGTTACTTGTGCTAGTTTCCTTGCCAAACAAATGATATGGTCTTCGCACGTCATATTGAATGAAAATACAACACCAAGACATTGAAAGTGATCCACTATCTCTATACTACGGCAATTTAACATGATGTCGTCGTATGGAGACACCACGTTGTCGACAGCAGCATTTCGTTTCCTCATATTTTTAGTATTATTTATTAACACCTTCCGTTTCGGAGCACTGACTTCTGTTGCCCTATTGCTTCTGTGAACTCGGAACGTCAAGCCCTCCTGTGATGCATACGCAGCATCACTTGTAAAAATATAACTAAGCCCGTTTAATTTGCAAAATTAACATGCAAAATTTAACAGGCTTTTGCTTCGAGAGCAAAACCCTTTTCGAAGAAAAACCCTTCTCGAAGCAAATATCTCTATAAACATTCATAACAAACGTTACCTCAGAAGGCTGTTCTTGTGCGTAGGAGGTCTTCAAAGACATGCGTAAGGTCCATCTGTGACCCTCATACGAAATTGCGAATCGCGCCTATCGCACCTTTAGAGCTTGTTGCAGAATGAAAACGATATCGATTATCTCACAGAAAAGTTAGGGTGGACGTGCTGTCACGGGCACCCCGTGGTGGCATAGCTTATGTGGGCGTACCTTCCGCGGTGCATTTCAGAGTAGATGCCGGTAATCATATTAGAAAAACGCGCTGTCTAGCTAAACCCAGAAACCTTTCTAAAGGAACCGCTACAGACGTAATTAGGGAACTTTCTCGAAACTTGTTACTAAAGCGACGAGGAGCGGCTGAAGAAGGGCGGTATGTAATTTCGGTTCACGCTTTGCAAGAGACTTACCAAGAACTCTCCTCCCGAACTGCACGCTAAAAGCTCGGCAGATGCACAGATAACGAGAGTAGCGGAGAACTACAAATTGCTCTGGAGCCAAGAAAGCCTGCGCAGGAGACGTAGTCGAAATTGTAATGTTCACCGCGATCAAGAGAAGAGGTGCTAATAGAACGAATATTGCTTAGGAGTACATCGTTCCTTTGTACTCCGCCGCAATAAACGGAGCCCTTTTTTTTCCGCGGACACAGAAAAAAAATCGATGCACTTTCCTTTTTACTTATTCTCCGAAAGGCGCGAAACCAACGGCCGTTCATATCCACAAGTTTTCGCTTGATTTGCGACTCAAGTTCTTCTCTGTCTTCTTTACCGCGCTGTCTGAAAAGAAAAAAAAAGGGGTAAGTAATGGATCTGTCAGGAACTGCTCATGGTACTACACTGCTCTATCCACTATTGGCAGGTCTCTGTTCAGCCAATAAAAACAAACCCTTTTTCGAGGATGTAAAGAATTCTGAGGGGTAATTTAGCACGAATTGCTTCGACCATGTGATCGATGCCAGAAATAAAAGGTGTACTAAAGGGGCTTACAGAGATTCTTGCAGCAAACGAACTCGCTCGATGAGCACCTTGATGGCAGCGATGGGCTAAGAGTAGAGCTCATCATGCATGCGGGGGTACACCGGGTTCTTGTAGCTGCTAGGTATACGACAAGTGGTGTGTTCCGTAGCGAACACAAAATCATTTCTAGGTGTGAAAATATTTGCCTCCTGACAGCCAGCAATAAAGTCCGCAATTTTTTCCCAAAGCATCGTGACAAAGACGCACAGCCTTCACAGCCGGCGATGCTCAGCTCTTGATTCTCCTTGACGGCAAAGAAGGATGGTTAATGCAGACGGTCGCCCTTGCATCGCCTTGTGGGCTCGTGAATTTCGTCTGCTCAACTTCCATCTGTTATTGAAGTTCAGTGCAGAATGAATTGGCCTGCACTTATTATCACTGTTCACCTTAGAATTAAAGGTCTATACTAATCCCTCTTTAAAAGCATAGTGATTTTATAATGACAGAGATTTAGCTTCAGTCACATTCAGCTGAGTTATTTTGCTGCGTTTTTATTACGTAGTGGTAGAGGTTCAAGTGTCCCCAGGGTGGGTGCATTTGTTCTTTCAATTACAGACCAGCCCACTTATAACAGCCGCACATAACGGCCCACTTATAACGACATCTCGCTTATGACGGATGAAAGCCGTGCTACTATTAAGGCAATGACACTGCGTCTCACATAAAATTAACCATTATGACCCCACCAGTCGCTTACAGAGACTGAGGAAGTGTCGTAAAGATGTCCTCGCAGTAACTAACTTGATTAAAAAACTTTAGTTCCCTCAAGCGGGAAGATCGAGAACGCCTCCTAGCCTCCGTAAGACCCTTGTGCTTGCTTCCCATAAAAAGCAATAAGAAAGGCGGCACTGAAACCAGAAAACTGCCGGCCAAGAGCGCGCCGACGCCCTGCATGGTCAATCAGTGTGCGCCTTTGTATCTGCTGCAAAGCGCCTAAAGGGGAACAGGAAGCGTGGTTGGCGCCGGACACGAGCAGCATGTTGAAATCGAAGCAGCTACACATGGTCGGTGATCAACCATTGGCAACCCATCGAGAAATTAGAATACCAGTCACGTGGTGTGCCTTGTTGGCCCAGCGGGTAGCGTGCCATGCGTAGCCTGCCCAATCAACGGTCCAACTTCAGCGCTGCCGCAGTGATTGGTTGTGACGCTTGGAAGCTACGTTCACATACGTTATAGGCACAAAAAAGAAAGACCTAGATGATGCGCGACTTGCTCGCTGAGTGCTTGTTCGGTGCTACCGGGATATGGCGAGAAAAAGAAGTCTTCTTCGTGCTCCACAATTTGGCGTTGCAGCACACATTGCCCTCCTGATTGCGGTGACCATGCTGCTCTTTTACCTAATGCGACATACAAGATTTAGTCCATTAACTATAAAGGAAATGTGTACCTGAGCCGCCCTCCATGTTGCTCAGTGCGCCGGTGTCGACGCCAGGGGTCGTATTCTATAAGCTGTCCATTTTACTTTGTCTATTTTGCGTCCATTCGGTGTTTCCTCAGCGGTCACTCTGATATACCAGCGGATTTCAAGCGTCTGAGACAAGCGGCCCCACCATTGGGTGGTTGGCGACCGGACCTCACCACTGGCTGCATATCATCGCCAATGGCACAGTAGTCAGGGCCGGTCCCCTGCTGTTGGAAGAGCGCTGCGATGCACCTCACCATTTCCTGCATATTGCATCCAATTTCAGCCAATGGTAAGGTCCCGTCGCCAACCACCCAATGGTCGGGTCGCTTTCCACAGACGCTTGAAAGCCGCGGGGTATATCGGAAGTGACCGCTCAAATAGGAATGAATGGACGTGAAATGGACAGCGGAATATGGACTGCTTATAGAACACGGCCCCAGTACTGCATCGTCAAGTAGCTCCCGCATGCTGTGCGGCACGCTTCGGAACTTAGAAGGGAGGGGGGGGGGGGGGGGGGGGGAGGGGGGGGGGTCAGTAACAGGGGGGAGGGGGGGGGTAGGCAGGGAGGCCTATCAGTGGCGTGTTACCCGGCGCATGAGAAGACAACTGACGAACAGGTGCTCACATTTCGGTTCGAATCTCTTCATTCACCGCTGTCGTAATTCTAAAGCCCTCATAGACGCGACTGATTGCGCAGTGCATACCGAATCGCATCTGTAGGACGGGTTTATGGGCTCAGAAATGTTGGATGATGCTGTCGAAGAGCGATGTGATCAGAGACGTGTGGATTTGTGGCACTGTATCCTTTATGCACAGCTTACAGGATCTGGTATTGCCTGGGATGTCTTCGCTGGTGTAAATGATGACGCTGACAACGCAGAGCCATTTACTGACGAGGTCATTTTACGAAAATACGAGCTCTCCCTGACTGCCGGGAATCTGATGAAGACGACAAGGAGGTAAACCTAAGACTAGCTGCCGCTCACGCTGCAACCGCGATTACAGTCAAACGCTTTCAAAATTAAGCGCTCGGGACTTCCGAAATCCTTCGTTGTACAGGTAACTTCGTTGTAAAGGACACGCATCGTATCGCACGCAGTAGAGCCAGCTAAGTACGCTGAGCAAAACAAAACCTTAATTTAACCTGAATTGGATATACTCGATGAAAAATGTCGCTATTTTTTTTCTGGGCACTTAATCCGACGGAGTATGTAATTACAACCGACCTTATCACTTCGAGGTTCGCTGCATGCTCCGCAGCGAGACGCGGGAGCGAGGCAAAGCACAGCTGTAGAGTTTCGAATGCCTCTATTGTCCCTCTTGCCAAAATTCTTGTTTCACCTGCAGGCTCTTCATCACTGCTATCTTCGTCGGTCTTCACATGACGACATCGTCGTCCACCGCGACGTGTTCGTCAGTGGTCACACCCGCTGCTGTGTCGCAAGAAGCGCGTACGAGTTGTGCAATTCCTGGAGCTGTGCAGCACGAATGAAACAGACGCGATCATTGGCACGCTCATCAGGTCCGTCTCTAGCGCAGTCCTGAGCTGTAGCAAATTTCGCCAACAATTACGCACGATGCCTGGCGGCACTCGTGATGTTTTCAGTGGCTTGGCGAACATTTTTCTTAGTTGGCAGCTCAACCTTGTGCTCGAGATTGAGCAGAATTTGCTGCAGCTTTCTTGTATTGTGCTGGGCGTTTGAAGACGGTATTATGCCTAGATCTATCGGCTACATCAGAGAGGTTTAATTCGGCGGCATTAAAATTACACTCGCATGCTCTACCATCGGGATCTTCTTGTGTGCGGCCCAGTTGTCGATAAGAAGGACAGTCTTGAAGTTCTGCTGCAATATCATTTCCTCCACTTTAAAAGGTAGGCTTGAAGCCACTCCGTCGTAATCCAAGCATCTTTGTTAGCCATATAATCATCCGGAAGGCTACGCACGCCTCTGAAGCACCATGGTTTCGCAGACCATCAGACCACAAGTGATTTCAGATTCTCCGCACCTGCAGCGTTACAATAAAACAGCATGGTCAAACATTTCCTTTGACTTCATGCCTTCCCTGCAACGACCTGTCTTCTCATACAGTGTATTCTCAGGAAGCAGTTCATACTAAAGGGCCCCTTCGTCAGCGTTAGATACATCCTTTGGTCTATGCTCCTGTAGAACCTTGAGCAGCTTCACCTCAAACCAGTTTTCGGTAAAATCGTGCGGTGTGTCCCATTTTTTTTTTCCTCTGCGGTTTTAAAAACAATGCCATGACGTTGTTCGAAACGCTTTACCCATCCACTGGTTGCTTTGAATGTCCCTTTAACACCAAACGCAATTGCAAACTCCTTGGCTTTCTCGCAGAGAAATGTCTCGCTGACAGGAACCCTCTTCTCGCGTGCGTCCATGAACCACGTCTAGACGGCGGCTTCAATATCATAGAAAGACGCTGCCCGAATCCGCTTCCGTGACGGGTCCCTCCAACGTTGTGTCAGTTTCGCTTGTATCTAGACATTGTCTTTACGAATGTTGACAGCGTCGATTCACTGATCCCATACTCATCTGCAACGTCTTTCCTATCGCAGTTCGGATTTTTCCGGGTGGTCTTTGCTGTGGTGTCGGCCGGCACTCCTCATACAAACCACCACTCACTGACAGCTGTGGAGGCCAATGACGGCGCGGTTAAGGGTTTGTTGTACAGCAACAAATCTGTCGTCAGGGACGACTTAATTCTTTCGCTATACAAACAAATTGGTTGTAGTGGTCTCCTCTGTAGAGGCGTTCACAACACATATGAAAGGTAGGAATTCGGCCGGGACATACAAAATTCTTGGTTACATAGGTGGTTTCGTTGTAAAGACGTTCGTTGTAGTTGCGCTCGACCGAGTTACATCGCATCCCTCGAGCAACTCCTCGGCAGGTAAATATTTCGAGGAGGAGCACATGACGGCGCTGGAGCACTTGTAACACACCGTGATATAGACTGAAGAGGTTCACAGTGAAGTTGTTTAGTAAATAAACGCCACGTTTGTTTCACATTTCATTTCTCGTGGCAAGATGGGAAGTGCACTTACTACGAAGTTCGGATACAATGAACGCAATGTGCGTGACCGTCAGGTTTGTTATAATTCGGCTCTACGGTAATTAGTAAATCGCGCTGTTGCAGTTATGTTTGACTGAATCGCTTGTCGAATGAACCAGAACTTTAAACAGACACACAAAATTGTTGAAATCAACACTGAGTAATTGTTTTAGTTACGGTAACATTAGATAAGAAATAATGCTCTTGCGACAAGATCAAAAGACTAAATAATTTAAAGAAAGCTAAATTTGATTTTTTAGATTATCTTTTTGTTTCCTCTCACAGAGTGGAGTTAAAAGCACTTACACCAAATCCACTCTGTTTCATAAGAGCCTAAAGGCATATTTTTTTCACAAGACAATGCCTTTTAATTACTTCGTTTGTACTGTGACAGCCGTGGAAAGAGTGAAGCGCGAACACCCGTTGAAGAGGGCTAGGGGTAAGAGGGGTTTTTTTTTCTCGAGGATTCACCAAACGCTGGCCGATCCCCATTTTTGGGTGGATTCCATGTCAGAAAATGCCAACAACAACAATAACCCAGCAAGCATAGGCCTCCTGGGCTTAAGATTTGAAAGAATTGTCCTGCTACCCTCGGGGTGGCAAATGACCATAGCTTGGTGTGCTAACCCGCAACAAAGCAGAGAGGCCTACTCAAACTGCAGTGACACGCCATTTATATATCGTCGCGCGCAGCTTTGCCTAGTACCCCGTGTCACATGATCAAGTTTCATCGGCTTCTCTGTTTTCTAAACAAATGTAAGCTGCAGCGCTGACTATACTTGGAGACAGCTTTCTGTGGCTATGCAGTGGAATCTACGAGCCCGAGACGCCTACTTCCGCAAGCGTGCTGTTAGCGCGCATGCACGAGCCATAGACACAGGCCTGTGATCTAGCGGTGAGCGCTCGTAGCTTCCACTGCCTAGCCACAGAAAGCTCTCCGCAAATATAATAGTGTAATAATATCTGGCACATTTTAGCCCACAACACACAGTCTTATAATGACTATTCACTTGATTCTCTTTTAAAAGCGTCCTCAGGGTCGTTCTTGAAATAGTTGAAAGGTGTTTCTTGTGTCAAGACGGCCAACCGGTCTAAGTCATGCGCTTTCAGTTATTGGCAAACGATTCTTTCTAAAAATGACTTTCAAATAACTTGTTAAAAAGGCAGTTGCGAAAGCTCAAGGAATTTATGCAGTTTTATATAGCGGTTACATCTACACAGCGCTCAATAACACGTTCTCTTGGACTCGCTCTATGCGTAAAATGTCTTTGAACTCCGATAATGCTAGACTCCAGAAACCCTGGGTCATGTACACGGATGTTTGTTTTTTTTTAGGAGGGGGGAGGTTTGGTGGAGGGAATACGGGGGGGAAAGGGAGCTTCGTATTTGCGTTTATATAGTGATTTAAGATAGTTAGTAGAAAGTTCGCCAAGTTTATCGTGAACCATGTTATTTCCATCTGTACTTGATAGAGCATGAATAACCGTCCCTTCGTGCCTGTTAATACACGGTTTTTGACAATTGTAAACAAATATGGGTGCTGTAGTGATACTAGCCGCAAAGTGCTTACGGTATCAATGGCGTGGCGTTTGAAAAGGGTTTGCGCCGGCGCAGAGGACGCGTGTCGTGCTGGTTTTGATACGGCCACGCAGCGAGCGAAGCATCCCCCGCATTGTTCGATAAGGCGCCGGTGCAGGTGATGCGCCAGCTTTCGATTCTTCTCCTCTTGATACAGGAAGTGTTCTGGGGCTAAAGCGCAGTGTTCCCAGGAGAAAAAAAAATTCGATAAAACCATGTATGTTTCATGTTATGAAACTGAAAAAAACTTAGGGGTAGGAAGGACTAAATCATGCGCTTGGTTTCAAGACAACCCAGAGACTTTTAATTTTGTTCTTTTTCTTTTTTCACTCTTTTCCAATATGGCTTGATTTATTATTTGATGGCCATACACCTCCTTTAAAAAGCATGTACCTTTACAACAAATGAGTGCAGGGCATAAAGTTAAACAATATTGTTTACTCCGCCTCTTCCTTTGTACCTGATAGAAACCGTCTGAAGGGGCGTTGTGGCGATTGTGCCTGAAACAGGCGATAAAAATGGACTGTTCCACTGCCCTCGATTCGGTGCGAAAATTTCGACGCAGAGCAGTGGTGGCAGTGTGTCGAACTCGACGAGTTGGACAACAGTAGACTGGCGCCATAACATCATGCTCCAGTCGTGTACTCAGGCTCAAGCTGGCCTTTCAAAGCTCAACTTGACAAGTGAGATAGTGTTACACGTTCAGGTTTCTTGGAGATCAATTTTAATTGTGAGTTAACTGTGGAATATTGTAATGTTCTCTTATTGATATACTGAGGGTAATGGTTCATTCTTCGGATGCATAGCAAAATATTTCTTTTAAAGTTTGTCCATCACTCGCATCTAGTAGTTAGGACTGCTCAGAAAACCACTGGGGAACGTTTTTGACGATAGCAAGAACGTTAATGGGAAAGTAAATCCTAGCCCTGCCGAAGAGAGATGTGCGGATGTATTGATTGTTATAGTGGAATCTTGTAATATATGAAAAAAATTGCGTTCATAAACAAACTTGGCGTTGTAAAATGCGCTTGAAGAGAATTTCTGGGCATATTATGAGCTTTGGACCATAATAGATATGATTTCTGTGAGCATGTACTACTTCTTGGCTGCACTGCCGCTTGTGCTATTCGTGGAATGCACAATGCCAACGAAATCAACAGAACATATAACAACAGCGGAATACAAACATCCATTCGCTATCCGCTATAGTCGCATTGATAGGAATCTAGCCTGCCGGCGGTACTGTGGCTGCAGTTTCGACGGCATGCACAGCTCGAGTAGATGCGTCTCGTGCGCCAACAGCGGCCTATAAGACCAGTGGGGACTACTTTACATCGTGCAAGCATAAAACGGTGTGCGACGCAGCCTTTGCGATGAAATGCACCTTTTAGAGGCACTTCGGTTAGCAAGTTGTAGCAAGGGGACATTTAAATGCGTGCCCCAAATATTTTTCGTGGAACGGGAGCGCCTAGTGAGGAAGAAGTGGTCCCACTTGGTGCTGATGTGAAGCATACCCAGCAATTCTGGACAAAACTATTTTTCAATTGAAAACAGTTTATGAACCAAATTTTTTTATACATTGAAAGATTTCCCTGTAACAATCAATATATCCGCAGATCTCTCGTCGGCAGGCTGGCATTTCTTTTTGCTATAACGTTTTTTCTATCGTCATAAACGTTTCCCTTTGGTTTTCTGTGGCAGTCTCAACTGCTCGATGAGAGCGATGGAAAAACTTTCGAGGAAAGATTTTCCTACACATCGGAAGAATGGACCATTACCTTCAATAGTGCCTTATAATATTAAAATATTCAAAGTTTCTGTCCAAGAATGCTTGACATTTGAAACCCGATGAAAAGACTTAAGGACGCCCTGCTGATGTAGAAATGACACACGCCCGAACAACGAAAGCAGTGAGGCTAATATAGAAAAAGGGTTTCGATTGGAAAAAGGGATGCCGTATGGTTACGATGCTGCCGCTTGCATTTCATGTTCAAATTCACTTCCTGATGATAAAGGTCACATTTTCATGCTAGTGAAAGAACTTAACATTGAGTGGTGCAACTGCATTACAAACTTTCATTTCGATACTTAGGCACAGCGTGCTAACATGTTGCACTAACCTCGGCGCGTGCTCTTCTCACATTACACTCCAAAAAGTGAATTTAGACCTCTTATCTAAATGAGGTTACATGTTTTTTTTTAATACCGTGTCAATACTGTAACCGCTTCTGCTTGGGCCTGAAACTGGCCTGCGTGTGAGAAAATGGTTAAATAATAAAACGTGTTATTTTAGTGAAGCGAACGTGAGCGGATAGCCTAGAGACGCCGCAAGATTCACGCTGTCAGAATGGTCGGCCGTCCAAAGTTACGTTCATGAAGAGTTCGCGGTGTTTACCTGATTTATCATAGGCAAACATCGCCGTCCTACCTTTTTCACACTCTCATAGCCGCGCTTCGCAAAATCTAACCTAGTGCACATAGGCGTGCTGGTAGCGGCAGCCACGCTAGTAAACTACTCTGACGGCTGCAACGCGTTTCTTTCGTGTGCGGGCGTAGTTTTTCTCTACTACTGCAATAAAAGTGATGGCCGCCACTCGACGTGCAGAGAGGTAGTAATATCGCTTGGCTTCCGTCGTCCAAACGATGATGATAGGAAGTGGGCGTGAGCCATCTGCATGAGTATGCACGCAACGCGGCCACAAACGCACGCATGGTCGATGAATAAGTCATCAATGATGCGACGATCAATAGATCGCGATACACTGCAGGAGGATGTCATATTTTCATTTCGTGTGTATTGTAGGTACGCCTGCCAGAGTGTCATTACCATGTTCATAAATATTCCGTAGCTTTCTCTTTCTGACTTCTTTGCTTTTCACTTTCTTTATTATTTTTTTTATCTTCATGCATGACTTCAGGTGCCCGAAAATATAAAGCACTAGCATAGACCTTGTATATGCAGCATACCACGCACATGCACTGTTTTAAAAATTTATGTAAAACGATCACCCCATAACATACCCAACAGTTCTAGACAAGAGCATTCTGAGCGGGAAACAATTTAAGAACGCAATTTTTTCATATAATGTAAGATTTTACTATGCCAATTATATATGCACAGGTCGCCTGAAGGCAGCCTTACATTTTTTTCTGTTAACGTTTCTTCTATCTTCAAAAGCGTTCCTCATCGGTTTTCTGTGGCAGTCTGAACTGTTCGACGTGATCGATGGAACACTTTAAAAGAAAGATTTTGCTACATACCAGAAGAATGGCCCATTATCTTCAGTATTTTCATAAGAGGTATCTTACAATTTTCTAATTTTCAATATTTTTGTCCGAGAATGTTGGACATGAGTACTACAATCCGAGGCTGTGAGCGGTACACTTGCCTCAAAAAGGAAACTTACCGGGGCAGCTTTAAGGGTAGCTTAAGAGACTGCAAGAGAGCAGCGTGGATTAGGGAGCAAACAAGAGTCAATGAATAGCACGGAACTCCATGAACTCAGGAACATATAGTGCAGTGGGGTCGTGCGTGGACCCAGGGACCTACGTGTCCCAAATCTTTCGGTCATTAAATTTATTTCACTCTCTCTCGTTTCGAGAGAAGGAAGTGGGCATGGACGGAGCAGGCAATGCGGAGTGCAAATAACAGCCGGTCCGTTAATATAGCAGAGTGTACTGCGAGAGAAAGAAAACGCAGAAGGGGACAGCAAAGTTTCTCGTTCGGATAAAAAATTAAGATATCTGTGGGAATAGTTTGGCCATAGCTGGCTCATTTCACGACTAAGCTGAGATCAATGAGAACTTCGTGTTGCCCTAAAGAAAGGTATAATAAAGAGCCCTAGCCTGCACCGCTCCAAGCAAAAGGGGCTTAAATCAATCAAAACATAAAAGAATCCGTCCAAGCAAGGATCTAAGTTGTCGAGCAGTTGCTCAGGGACCGATCGCGCGCGCACCCCGAAGTCGGTGGCTTGACCCCCTTGGTTGGTGTGTGTTAGCTGTTTTGGGGGCTCCTCGAGAAGCCGCCATCCAGGCTCCGCCGAAATGGGTTTGTTTTGAGACAAACACGGCAGATAGCGGCAACGACGGTTAACCGGCAATGAGGAGGCCCGTCCTTGTAAAGTCGCACTCGGGCCGCAAGACGCTGCCGACGCGCGGACCCCTGGGGTTTCGAGAGGGGGTCGCGTGTAAATTTATTGCTTTCAACGGCGGACCGGCCGCGGGACGGGCCGGAGTAGGCAGCAGAAGTGGGGAGCGCGACCAGGGCAGTGTGCGTGGTTCGGACTGGGGGTTCGGTTTCCCTGAGCTTCCGCTGGCGTTTTTAGTGATTTTGTGTCTCTGTACTGTAACCAGGCGGAAATGCGCAAAATCTTCGTTGAATTCGCGCGGCGCCCTCGAGACAACAACTTGAGCACCGGCGTGCTATTGGCTCCTTCAGTTTGAACGAAATTCTTCTGATTGGCTCCGAGAAGCGCATTTCCTGTTGGTTACAAAAAGGGTCCCCAGAATGCTGGGAGAAGGGATTTAAGGGCGAGTTTTTGGCGCGAACGGGGGATTGGAGGAGATCGGAGGGCAGGTCGCCTATGAGCGCCCGTGCATTAAAGACATAGTGTCCCGAAGAAGTTGTCCAGTCAGTTCCACAACGTGTCGCCGGATCAGCGAACCATCAGAAGACTTCAAGATCAACACCATCGATCTGTCGATCACCAACATCGATCGATCAGTCATCCACCATCCACAACCAACCATTGCAAAATTAACTCAAGGACAGTTGGTTCTTTTGCACCCGCCGGGGAAAAATATAAATGAACGTGGGAAAATGCCATGATCAGCAGCAAAACCATACGCCGGGGTGCGGGCCCGGGCAGGCTGCGCTGACTTGGCCTAGGAAAAGGCGGATAGGATGGGATGTGGGAACGGGAGGTGGGAACGAGATCTGGGCTATCAGGATGGGGTTATATGACTTGGGGTGGGAGTGGGGACTGCGTGAATTTCTTCTAAACGATCCTGATATACAAGCTCCTTTTCAGGGCACCGAAGAGAACGTGCGGCCCCCGGCCTCCAAGCGTACGTACTTCCATGCCATGGAGCATTCGCCGGGTCTCCGACCCTCCCAGACAGGTCACCCTAACAGGAGTTAGGACCAAGATACCCTGCCCCAAGCCACGGTCTGTCGGCCGACCTTCCACTTGTACTAAGAGAACAGAGAAGCCCACCCGGTGCTTAGGCCCTTACTGTAAGGTACTCGCTCGCAGCGGGAACCCTTTCGCAGTTTTCGCGGCGCCGCACCACCGGCGTTCGCCCCTGACATAGAATGTGAGACGGCTACCTACAGGCTCCAACGGCTTGGCGTCTCATTTGTTGACCATAGTTCACAAGATCAGTGAGAGAGGACCTAGTCCCGCAGCGGACACAACCGGGCTGACGATGACGATGGTACATCTGTCAATTAAAAACAACTCTAGAAGGCGACGATCGCAGGCGATCACTTCAAAGCGGTAAGGTTAAACAGGGGCCATATTTGCCTACAATTTATTTCATTTTCTTTTCATTTGATACTCCGCCTTTGGTAGCTGCTTCCTATGACGTAGGCCGCGAAAAATACGTCACGCTGGTCGGCGCAAAAACACGCCCATGGTGCCACGTACTAACACGTCCCGCTGTCCCACTTGCGGATCAACACCAGCGAATGACGGAGCACGACGTTCCGTTGGACAGACCTGACGAACTTTATCGGCAGTAATCCAGCCTCGGAAAAGAAGCTGGGCGTCGGTTATGCGAAGAACTGGCGCAGCGTGGTACGTGTGACTCAACCAGACTGGATGCATTGGAAGTAGCTTGGCTGCCAGTGTGGCGAACCAGACCGGCTGTGTCGAAATGAAAAATGAAATAAATCGGTACGAAATACTTCCGATGGGTCCGTTTCTATAAGCTGTTCATTTTTCGTTGCCCATTTCGCGTCAATTCGGTCCTCAGTCCGAGGTCACTCAGATATAACCGCGGCTTTCAGGCGTCTGTGGCAAGCGACGCAGCCATTGGGTGGTTGGCGACCGTACCTTATCGTTGGCTGAAATTGGATGCAATATGCAGAATTTAGAAGTATTTGGTTGTAGGCCAGTTGGTAGGACATCGTCAGGAGCAAAACTGCAAACAGGACGGGACTAAGGCATCGCTACCGCCCTGTGTTGTCGCCTGTTTCAGTCCCGTCCTGTTTTGCGGTTTTGCTCCTCACAACATACAGACAATGGTGAAGTGCATCTCAGCGCTCTGTCAACAGCAGGCGACCGGACCTGACCACTGGCTGCCATTGGCTGCGATAAGCAGCCAATGTTGAGGTCCAGTCGCCTTCTACCCAATGGCCGGGTCGCTTGCCTCACGCTCTAGAAAGCCGCGTGTATATGAGCGACCAATGGCAGAGGACCGAATGGACGCGAAATGGACAGCAGAAAATGAACAGCTTATAGAGTACAGCACCTGATATTTATTTTTTTTGTAAAATCAATAAAACAAATGTCAGCCTCATATTAATGAGTGTGACTTAAAAAAAAGTTTATTCTGCGTGAGTGTACCCCTGGTACACTACAATTTTTCGGTTTCACGCTGTTGTCAAGAGCTTCTGAAATTAAATCGTCAGAAGCCAGACTGTACGGGAAAATCTGACAGCGACACGGCAGTATAATGCATGCTCTCGATGGTACTTTCGTGTTTTACGTTTATTAGTCGAGTTTAAATCAAAGCGCGCCAAAACATCTTCCGTATTGCTGTGAAGGAGATCCCCGCTTTGTATCCTATGGGCTCTTGTTCTTCCTTTTATCTTTTCGTTCGAACGGTTCAACGAGAACATGATAAAAATGATTTTGAGTTACAGCCCAGTATAACGATGTCCGCTTACTTTCATCAAAGCTGTTGTCAAGTGTAGCTGTTACCAGCATCATATCAATTAATCGAATGGTAGGGTGGCAGCCTGAAGGGAGTCAGCCTGATATTTACTTGTGAAGTAGTCGTCTAATGTTTTCATTCGTTACTTTTTTTTAACATGTGAGACGTTTCAGTGTAGGAATAAAAAAAAAGAGCCATAAGGAGGTGGAAGGTGCTGCGGTTTACTCCTGGACCAACATTTCACGACGAGAACTTACATTTGACGAGGACAACTGTCCCTACCGAAAAGTCAACTTAATCATACGCGTTAGTTTACCGCACCGAAGCGAAAACCTGCATCACCTCATTTCAGAGAGTTTATCTCCTGTGCAAAACGTCAGGAAATTCGCAACTTCTTCAGCTATGCGCAGTTAGAACAAATGCAGTACTATATAACTGCACGTTCAAGAACCTATGTCGATGCCACGTGTGGTCATAAGATCAATAGTTTAATGCTGCGTTCTGGTTCCTCAAGTGAGACCTTTAAGGGACATTGAAAGCAACAGATGTCGTGATAGACATTGCTTCTTTGCAAATACACTGTAAGAAATCCCTGACGCCGGACGACAGGTAAACCACGCTAACAATAATTATTCGGCTCGCTAAAACGGAACAGTTAACGTTTTTTTTATCTTGCATTTAGGTCCCTAATCGTAATTAATGAAATTTATGTGGTCATTCATGATAACCGTATAAGTTTTAAGGTTTTTAAACGCTATTCTGCTCGCTATGCGCGGTAAAAAATTCTGGCCCTTCCGTCGTATGAAACCGAAACATAGCGGCCGAGAAGCGCAGCTAATTCCTTACTATCTTTAATTACCAACAACGGCAACAGCCGAGCTCGGTCCACTGCAACACAGAGGTATCTCCTTCTGGCCTTCATTTAACCCTGCCCTGTGCAGCCAGCCTGCCCCTCTAAACTCCCTAATCTTGTCTGCCCATCTGGCTCTCTTGACACCTCCTGCCCACGTTTACTTTCTCTTGGATAACGCTCCGTTACCCTAAGGAACCATCGGTTATCTGCTATCAGCAACGCATACCCTGCCCATGTCCAGCTGTTCTTGGTTACTGATACCCAGCGCCCGTAAACAGGCAGGCCATGCGACTCACATGTAGGAGACCCATGGTTCGAATCTCACTGCCGCCGCAATTATATACCGGTAAAAAAAGAAAAAAATCACAGTTATTTGTGAAATTGAGCAAGCAAGCCTGGGATGCTGCCTCTACCCCGGCAAACTGAGGCGGGGAGCAGTCAGGCTATGCTAGTCAAGGTGCAACCACACTAGAAAGTCTTTCTGAGGGAACGAAGACGCTCCCCTCACCAAAGAAGGAGGTATCCACACTGGTGCAGTACTCGGCCACCGCTTCCTACATGAAAATACAAACTCACCCCTGGTGAAATCTTTGGATGTTTTTTTTTTCTTAAAACATAGCTCGAGATCAACACTCCCCTAAAGGCGAGAGCAAGCGCTGTTATCTCCTGTAAAGTGCCGTAAAAACAATGAATATTTTTCATTTGTCCGGTTAATGTGCTTACACCGTGAAGTTTTCGGTTGCTTTTTGAGTGGAATTAACAAAAATGTTTGCGTCAGCATGTTCATCAGTGGCACGCATCGGAGGTGTGCCTTTAGGCGAAACGTAATTTAACGATGCATAGCATAATCTTCGTCGCAATTACTATGCCGCTGGGCATTCAGGCCCTTCCAAACCGACGTACGAAAGAGCAAAAGTGGTAGAAGCAGCGCTGCACAGTTTTCTCAGGTAATATTGATTACTCTTCAATCAGCACAGTTTCCCAGGACAAGCACTAGCAATAAAGGCCTAGCGCGTGCTTCTTCATCTTGTGGACGACACGTGTGGCCGGTAAATGCCCGCTGGTCCAAGATCCACGACTCTTCGCGTCTACGCGGGAAAGTTCGATGTAAATTAAACACGCGCCGCCACTTCGCTGCGCGGAGTTCATCTGGTGTGGGAGGCGTTGAGCAATCGATATTTCTAAGTAATTCTCTACTGGCGCCTCCACTGCGGATTAATTAGCGTGACCAGAGTTCATAAGCGAATTACAGGTGTCAACCGGCCACCGAACAATTTTCGAGCGTTCCAAAGTGCTCGAATTTACACCCACAGAACTTTTCGACAATTTTAAGGCATTACTAAAACTTAGTAAACTTTTTAACGCTCCTTGATCACGCCTTTTCACTCATGGCTGTCATCCGATGATGATGATAGGCTATTTATTTTACCTGGGTATCAAAGTGAATACCATCACAGGTCAACTGATCGGCACGGAGGATTTTCAATCTTTATTTCTAATGCTATATCTTACAAACGCCGTCGCGACATCACGTTTCAAACAGAAAAGTGCGAATCAGTGTGGCTAGAATTTGACAAATCCATTTTTGCTACACACAGAAACACTATCACTGGTAGTATCTATCGCTCACCTTCCGCATCTTACGAGCACTTTTGCCATAAACTAGAAGTCATCCTCCAAATTCTGAATCATGAAAGCAAGAACATCTTCATCTTAGATGACATTAATATTGATATAACAGACATTTCTGACAGCTCTTGTTCGGTATACACAAACTGCTTGCTCACCCATAGTTTGAAGTCACTATTAGCGTCACCAATGCGCACTGCTCATCAGGGCTCTATCAACTTCATTGATCATATATTATATAATGTTATTACACCTCAAATCACAAGGGTCATCAATTTTGATATCACGGACCATGACCCCAATTTCCTGTTTATCGAATGCCCTAATAACAGTTCCCCCAGAAAACGTTATAAGCAATAATTTGATAGAAACCCGTTTGTTGAGATAGTAACTGAGACTAACTGGGATAGCACACTACAAGAAACATCCGCCAATAACGCGTTCAGTAAATTTTCCGAGAAGCTCAAAGAAATAATTAGCTCGTGCGCATCAGTAAGTTTCATCGCTCAATGCTATTCAGTTCCCCGGAACCCATGCAAAAAAGCCTTCTAAGCTGTATAAAAAAAAATAACCTTCTCAAAAAGGTTAGAACACAGCCATTTAACGTTCACCTAAAACAGCGCTTTCAAAAATACTCGGATGCTCTCTCCGCAGCACTTAAACGCTCCAAACTAGAGTACTACCTAAAGGAAATACTTAGAAATGGAAATGACACTCGAAAGAATATTGTAACAATTAAGGAATTCCTGAATATAGCTGCAAACAAAACGAGCATAATAAAAGTCTCTAATTGTGAGTGTGCTTTAACTAATCAAACTGACATTTCTAATGCATTTAGTTCCTTCTTCTCGCGATGCGGTTCCTCGCCTCCAAGTAGCTACGGTGGCCCTCACTCTTTTTACTTGTGCCCTACTTTACCAGACGAAGTCTTTCAGGTAATTTCTAGTCTAAAAATATAGCACTCCGGCGATCAATGAAATTTCTTCTTTTAAAGTAAAGCTGGTTGGTCGTGAGCTGTCCAATGTTCTTAGACACATTATTATTTAGTATTTAGGACTGGCGTTTTTCCCACTGAACTTAAAAAGGGTAAGGTGATACCAATATTCAAGAAACGCGACAAAGAACGCTTAAGTAGCTACCGTCCAATAACTATATTACCTTTCTATAGGAAAAGAATAGAAAACTAATTGTTAATCGCATAATTAACTATTTTCTTAAATTCAAACTGTTAGGAGGTGAGCAATTTGGATTCCACCCTAATTACTCCACACAGCCAGCATTGATCGAATTCACAGACAGGAATAAACAATATATTGATAATGGGTTTTTGCCGGTGCTGTTTGCTTAGATTTCCCGAAAGCATTTGACACAACTAACCACACTATACTTTGCACTAAATTAGAATCTCTAGGCATGTGTGGACCTGCTTTGGCTCTTTTACGCAGTTATCTCACTAACCGTATACAAGTTGCCCAGTTACTTGGAACAATCTCTTACCCTTTAACCCTTTTTATTAATTTAGGAGTGACACAAGGGTCCATTTTACGTCCACTTCTTTTTCGCATTTTCATCAATGGCTTACCTTTGTCCTTAACTAAGACAAGATGTATACCTTACGCGGATGACATGACAATATCCACTCAGGATAGCAATTTCACACGCCTAGTAAACAAATTAAACATGGACCGTTAGAGAATATTGTTTTATGGTGTGAAAATAACTTCGTACAGCTTAATTCTACAAAAAAAGGCTTTCATAATATTCCGCTCTCATCAAAAGCATGTCATCACGAGCTCACACATTTATCTGGGATATAATATTATCACTGCCTCCGAATCCGTTACATTTCTCGGCATCACGCTTTACTTTCATCTAAAATTTGATCTACACTCCAAATCTACCAGTCAAAAAATTTCCTTTGGAATAAGGGTGTTAACAAAAACTATACATTTCTTTTAATTCCATATTCTCTTATTCCTGTACTATGCTTTCAATAAGAGTCACCTTAATAATTGCGTATCATCGTAGGGCAATGCCTATTCATGCCATTTGTCATGCATTTCTCATCTTCAAAATCAAGCGCCTCGAGTTATATCTTTCAGCCCATACACAGCCTCCGCTTCACCTCTTTACTCTGACCTAAACATTCTGTCGTTAAAATGCCTCTCTAATCTTAGGTTAGGTCTTCTAATTTACCGCGCTCACAATGATAATAATCAACTTCTCTTTTTCTCCGCATCTCTCTTTGCTAATAGCAATAACACCCGATTACCTGAACAAAGCAATATGCTTCTACCAAAAGTGAACACAAATTATGAAAAACAAGCTGCTTTTTTCTCCGCCATAAAAACCTGGAATTCTTTACCACCATCAGTCAAATCCGCACGTTAGCAGCCCACTTTCTACACTTTACTAAAAAATTATCTATCAACTCATACAGCTTCAAGCCATGCCTAAGGTTGCCTTAATCTCATTTGCTGTTCCCCACTCCAACAGCAACCTGTCATATTGTTACTCATCTCGAATTTTTTTTTCTTTTTTTTTTATTCCGCTTCTTTTTTTACAACCTCTGCATCTATTCATTGCCCATTGGTATCTGATGTCTTTTGTGTTCTTTCTCATGCTCTTACGCTTTGCTGTTTTGTGCCGTTTTTGATAAATTATGCCCGCTAACTACTGCATAACTTATTCATTGCCGCATATTCTACTAATAGGTTATAACTTGATCTATATCTCTGTTCCAGCTCCTGTGCCAAACGTGTGTACTTTACTCATGTACATCTGATGGGAGGTCCCCCAGACAGTGTTACTTTGGGACCTCGTACTGTACTAACTTTTTTATGAAACATGATTCATTTGGATTTCGTTTTAATAAACCTTCAAACCTTTTAAAAAAACGGCAACGCGGCGGGCGAGAAAAACTTGCCACTACTGCCGAGTCAGCCTGGCAAGTCGGTATACTCTAGCGAGAATTCAGGCCTATAGACTCGGCGTTCTATGACTATAGGTTCACCGGTTTCCGACTCGTGGAAACCGACACTGGGGGTTCATTACCTTAACTCCTATCCCATGTGAGGTACGGGTCTTAATTCCTTTGAACAAGAAAAAAGCCGGAGGAAGGTTGGACTTCGGTGAGCCAAACCGAAGCTACATCTTTTGCCCCTGGTTAGGCAGCCTTTACCTCTTGCGCAACTTTCGTTCTGTTGTGGCTAATGCTCGACCTGTGTTAGATTGTCTCTCCAGAGAGAAGCGCACCATACTTATAAATACGATAGTGTTTCGTCTAGCGTAATCATTCGCCCCCCGACGCCGTTTCATGCAATGAATCCGCCGGCTAGGGTGGCAATTTTGCAAGTAAAATTAAAAGTAGAAAACTAAATTTTCTGCAGTGGCGCTGATCTCAGAGGCCACGCTACTCCGCCTATCACTTCAAGACGGTGGCAACTCATCTTTTTCGGTAACGACGTCCCGAATTTGAATCGGCTGGCGGGAGGAGATTTAAATCTAATCTTGTCGCCTATAAATTCGTCTTCTGGCAAGGCCAGAGTCAACATAGCCAGGAAGAGCCATAGAATCAACTTTTAACTAAGAGCAATTATTGGGTGGAAATCTTATAAACGTTTCCCTTAAAGTTAAAAATGCGAAAGTATTTTCTCCTAGCGTTCTAACCAATACTCATTCAGTATTAAATGTCTCCTAACAACGAAGTAGGCTGACACGCTCGCCTTAATAGCAGACCAGCCCACTCTTCTTTTCTCGTGCACATGAACATGACCACAGGCCGAATACTTAACGCATGCAGTTAGCGTAACCATGTTGGCTTGAACCCCATTATCCGAGAGCGAACTCCCGCTGTAAATGTGAGTCCAGTAACCGAAACTAATTATGGCACTTAAGTGACTTCACATCTTAAGCTCGGTATCCAAAAAAGTTTGAGCAGTAGCTTCGAAAACGCTACCAGCCGACTAGCTCGGAAAGTTGTTATGGCTGCTGATTTAAATAAACGGCTTTTTTGCACTGCTTCTAATATGAAGTAGCAGTTACAGGGCATTCCTTTTTTTTCCTACTTATGCATATTACTGCGGAGAATTAAGGAAGTTGTAATGCTCTCGTATAGAATAGATATATGTTTTCTCATTGCTTCACTGCACCAAGTACGAAGAAAATTGCTGAATAAGGATGGATAGCTGGGCGAGTTGGTAATTGTAGTTCATTGTGAGTGGTACAGCGCTCGTCTGTTTCGTCTTCTACTTCGCCGCTCGTCTGTATCGCGCTTTATCACCCACAATGACATACGAATAAAGTCGCTCCCATTGTGCGAAACATGGTTATTTATGAGAAAACGACGCATAGTGCTCGCATGCAGAAACCGCCGCATCCTATTCTGTATGGAACGATGCAGCAGATGGAATCGACGAACAGGAAAGGGAGCAGAGGTAGGAGAGGAATTAAAAGTTGATAAGACGCCCAACTGTACGCAGCTAAAAGCCAAACGACATGCACGTTTCTCCGGCGTCATGAATTTCTCGATTTCAAATACGCGTGAGAGTCCGCTAACTAGAAGCAAAGATAAGAAATTGCGCACTATTACCGTGGACTCTTGAGACTCACGATCAACATGTATGAAAGCACGTCGAACATTATATACGTGCGTGCTCAGTTGTGGGCGGCTCCACTTTCAGTAAGCATTTTTTTAAATGCTGCAGAATCTGTTGGTACCTGCACGGTGAGCGATGGCGCTCAAAATGCCTCCGATACCATCTTCTAATTCTGAGAAAAAGAGAAACGCCGTGGTAGAACCCTCTCCGCTTGATTTGTATTTACTGATATTCTGGGGTTAGTCCATCATTTAGCCTCTTGCTCAGCAGTTAGTCTGTTTGATTTGCGCGCACCATACACCTTGCCGGGTTCGTATAGAGCCCCAGATGAAATTTTACGGGATTCGGGTTCGTCAGGAACAATAATCATGTACGGTCGTGTAAACCAGCAAACTGAGAACACTGCTAGCAAGCGAGGATACGCATGTCCCCTCATCTCGAACAAATATCAGCTGACTGAGCAAAGAGGCAACGCAGCAGTAACTTTTTTTCCGCACACTCGCATCTCATAAACTTTTTCCGAGACTGCATATCCACTGGCTAAGAGCGGTAACAGAGGGTTTACAGGACCGAGGTTGATTTAATTCCCTACTTGATACTTTTTTGTTTTTTTCCAAGCCAACGGGTTCACACACCTACAGGTAGTTCTGTGTTACAGCGTTTGCGAAGTATAGATAATAAGCATTTTGCTTTTATGGAAAGCTGCGTGGCTCGCTATGCATCGCCACGCTCCAAACGTTATGCAGGTGAGAGAAACTGCCGTCCTCGCCCATCGGAAACTTGGGAGTTCTGTCGATGCTACTACACGGCTGCGAAGGGAACCCCTTAAGTTCTTTACGTTTTACAAACGCTGTAAGTACATCCAGCGTCAAGGTTAAGAACGACTAGAGTTGGAAACAACCTCCATTTACATCCAACCACAGCAGTCAGCAATTGATTCTTGCAGGTCGCAATTCTGTTTGCAGCATTTACGCACGAGCAACGCGAGAAAATGCCATCTTCGAGACTTCCGTGGCTGGCGAAGATTTGGCGCCGGGTGAAGGTATGCTTTTTGCGCAAACTGGAATACGCTCTTGCTCATTACTATGCAAATCCGATCCCCGTAGCAAAGTTCGCCGAGGTGAAGTACGTTTTCATGTGACAGAGCAAATAAAATCAGCCTACACCTGAACTTGGTTAAACGCTAGAAAAGAAAAGCGCATGACTTTATTCATGTCACAAATATTCAATGTACCTTCCCAGAGGCGAAGCAGAAACAGCAGAAACTGTACGGTGCACAAGAAAGCCTGAGAAGTCATAGAAAATGACGTAAGCCAGCGGAATCGCCCTCGTTTTCCAAACCCAAGCTCCGCACCTATGCGACTGCAGGGCAATTTCGCAATCATGTCAAAGAGGATTAGCTAATGAAATGTTAAACAGGGACCCGATTCGCTCGATAGGTCTTTGAGAGGCTACTATTCATTTCCCAAATGCACTGACACTTAACATTGCTAGAACGGAACGGAGCTCAGCTCACCGAGTTCTGCCCTCTCGTCCTTTGTACTCTGTCCGCTGTCAACGTTACGGCGGTGTCCGCAGGGTGGAATTCTCTCCACGTGTTTACTTCTTCTCATTACAGAATGCACAAAGTGTCTACTTTAGTTGTGCGGTGCACCACAGAACAAACCGCGTAGAAGTAGTTGAGCCTCTTTTTTTTTTGTCTTAGGCAAAGTGTGCCCGGTGTCTTGGCGAAGATTTTAGGGTGCTAAAAAAGAAACCTTGTTGAGGCCAACTTGCAGAACCCGTATGGTAGTAGTACACGTCAGAGTAGGTGCTACCATGCGTACTAATAACGTACATATATAGCATTTATGCTGACTGAAAAGTGCCGACATTATTTCAATGCTTTTATTACTTATGTATTCAGAAATACTGCGAACTCTCGGCGGGATTTATACAGCAGGGGCACAAACCACGTGCAAACAGTAAGACAATATTTGAAAGAATGTTTAACAGCAAGAACAGCAAAATTTAAGCGAAAAATTGCCGTAAGACATAAATAATGGAAATGTTCATGTACATACATTATAATAACTACAACGAAGCGCTGTCAGATAATAAAATACATCGAAAGATACTGTTGATATATATCAGTAAAAATGTTACAATAAAAAGACATCTGAGTGAAAATACACAACTATGTATGAAAGAAGGATCTAGTACAACTTCGAAGACATTAACTTGCATTTAAGATGAATGTGTGGAAATAAAATTGTAGAGCTTATGTGCAAAAATACTCCACAAGCTTAGCAAATTCGTTTAGCGTTTAAGTGTGTGCAATTTACGCTTTCAAGCTGCTCCACTGCCTAATTTCATGTGAAAAGAATTAGTGTTTAAAACAGTCGGTATGACATGAAAATAATTAAAATCGATGAATATTTATGCATTGCGAGTCTTGCATCTGCGATTATCTGCGATTGCGATGCACATTGAATTATATATGTTTAAATGGTGATGCACGATTTGGTACAAATATTTTAAGCGATCTAGTGCAGTGCGTTTTTCCAGGCTCAGCATACCAGCTTTTTTAAGTAGGTGAGTTGTCGAGCCAGGCATTTTATGCTTGTTAAAAATATATCTTATTGCCTACCTTTGTTCCTCTTCTAGTTTGATTCTGTCTTGTTTAGTGGCCGGGAACCAAATAATGTTAGCATATTGTATTCTTTATCTTACGAAGGTACTGTAAGCTGGCATATTAGTTTCGGGTGTTGCAAGTCTGAGACCACGTCTAAGGAAAAATAACTTTCGCGTAGAAGCTGCTGTGACGTTATTTACGTGCGAGATTCATCTGAAGTAGTGGGTGAGTATCAAGCCAAGTTATTTGTGTCCACTGACTGGGGTTAGCAGAGCACTGCTTATGTTGTAAGAAAAATGCAGGCTGTGTTTTTTCCTCGTTATTGGCATGAAAGCGCATTTATTAACACTTAATATCATTTGCCGCTCTGTACACTACATTTGCAGTTTCCAGTGCGCTGTTTAAGGCGACATGATCTTCAGAGGAACTAATTTCACGGTGAAGGATGCAGTCATCAGCGAAAAGCCTGATATTTACATGAATATTTGTCGGAAGGTCATTTATAAAGATCAAAAACAACACTGGTGTTAAAACGCAACCTTTCGGTACTCCTGACGTAAAAGGTACTATTAGTGAGTTCTCGTTGTTTACTTGTACAAACTGCTAGCGTTTTTGTTAGGTAATCTTGAATTCAATCTACAATAAAGTTATCACCGAGTGTGTAATTTAATTTCTTGTTTAGTTTTAGATCAAAAACGCGATCGAAAGCCTAAAAAAATAATCTAGCAAGCTCAGGTCGACTGGCTTCCGGTTACCAATACTAAGAGAAATCAGTATTAGCTCCAGTATTTGGGTGACAGTTGATAACCCTTTTCGGAAACCACGCTGAAATGGTGAAAACAAGTGTTCGCGTTCAAGATATGTGTTTAAAGATTTCAATGCGATGTGTTCTAGAAGTTTGCAGACTGTGCAAGTTTGTGATATTGGCCTAAAATTAGAAATACCACCTTTGCTATGAAATTAGTGAATAGGAATGAGTTTTGCTGTTTTCTATTTACTTGGTAATTTAACGGTTGTTAGGTATTTGTTAAAAAATACGCATAAGTATTTCGCAACCCACTGAGAGAACCTTTTGAGAAAAATATTAGGTATATTATCGGGCCCCATCCCTTTCTTAACATCAAGGTTTAGTAGAAGGTTGAGCACCCCCGATTCGGTTACTGTGAGTGGTTTTAAGCGATTTGTGATGCTACAATGGTCTAAATGAGGGCAGCTACCATCATATGTCGTGAAAACAGATTGAAAGTAGCTGTTAAGCTTGTTTGCGCTAGTTTGGCCGTTTTCCTCGGTGGCGAAGTTTGTTCTTTGGGGAGGGTTTAGGTATTCCCGGAACTTTTTAGGGGAACGTTTTAAAAAACTGGGAAGAGTGTTTCTAAGATTTTCTGAGGCGCTTAACCCTGCGTTTAGCGTGGGTGACAGCCCGTGTTATCCATGAGCTGTGTGTTTTAGGCACTTTTGTTTCGACTGGTACGTAGGTCCAGAGAGAGAATGATACGATATCTTTGAACACACGCCACATCGTCTCAATATCTGTGTGGATGTGCCTTGGTAGTTCTTGGAATGGTGCAAGAGCGAAAGCAAGGTGGTCTAAAATGTTACTATCGTCGGCGCTGAATGAGTACAGAAACAGTACAGAAAGCTCTTTTATGGACCGATAGGCTGTTGATAATCTCTACCTTGGAAGTTTCAAGTGGAAGAAGTTCACTAAGAAAGACAAGGTCCAGAATATTTGATGTGCACCCTTGTACAATTGTCAAATTTTGCACGACTTGGCGTAGATTGAAGTGTAGCATTGCGTCTAAGATAACTTCCAAACAGGCACATTGATACGGCACAGTCTGCCAAATTACAACCGAGAGGTTGAAATCGCCGCGCAGGATTAGTCTGGCGCCCTGAACCTGGTTTTGCATGTAAGTTAAAAGAGAATTCATAGCATCGCAGTCAGACGATGGGCTGCAATATACGCAACCTACAATGATAGCACGAACACCAAGTGCTATTTTCCAAAAAATTGTTTCGGCACCTTGAACGTCCGGACTTTAGAGTGAAAGTGAAGTAACTGACATAGTTTATCTCTTTCAAAAAGGCGTTTATAGTGCTGATGGTATATCAACCAATCTGATTAAAATGCCTGCCGATGTAGTCACTTGACCATTAAACAATATTACATTGATACGAGGTGGCAACCCAAGGAACGGGGCGACTTGATAACAGATGAAAATACGGCACCCGCGCCCAAGCTGTCCGGCGATTCCTTAGTCCTTGACCTTCGGCTGTGGGCGACCGACCGCTGAGCCTGAGTCTCCGGGGGCAACCGTTCATCACATCATCTCTTTCATCTTGGTGGCAAGCCTTTCATCTTCTATCCTTTCTGGGCATGCTCATCGTCACCTCACCATTCAGATTTCAAGTAATCGATCGGGATGATCGCTCGGAGGACCCGGGTAATGTTACGAAGTCGAAGAAGGGGGAAGTGGCGCGGGACGGAGGGCTCGCGCTGGGCCCGCAGCCATTAAAAATCACATACCTTCTGTCGTCATGTCGTCCCGTTCCTTGGCTTGCCACCTCGTATCATTTGGTGTGAGGTGAGGGTTCCCCATCGTCATCCTGGTCCGCGGAGCATCGGCGCCTTCTGCTCGCCTTCGTCGTCGGCCGAGGGGACCTGGACTCCGCCGCCCGGCTCAACCCCAGTCGAACTCACCAGAACCGACCACCCGCTTTTCCCCCGCCCCGTCCCCAGCCCCGACTACAAGACACGACGACCAGGACCAGACGTACTATGACCCGACGACGACCCGAACCAAGACGGCACCCCCGCCCAAGCTGTCCGGCGATTCTTTAACCCTTAACCTTCGGCTGAGGGTGACCGACCCATCTGCTTTCTCTGCTCCCGCGTTGGACACATCTCTCGGCATTGCCGCAGCCCTTGGTCGTCGCCTCCCCGCGGTGGCTTCTCCAACTACCGTCCTGACCCTCAGCGCCGGTTCTCGCCCCGCTCCCAGCCCGACCAGTCTGAACCCTCCTTCCGCAATTCCCGCTATCCGTCGCCCCAAGGCCGCCGCATTCCGCAGTCGTTTTCCCGCCTTCCTAACACAGCTGCGACATCTTCCTGTGAGGACCAGCGATCTCCGTCTCGCGCCACTGCCCTCTTTCGTCTTCGTAACAATATACTTGATGCTAAAGCTTAGCCACTTCCCTCAATAATTCAAAGTTGCCAGACATACAGTAGGCAATAATAATAAAAGGGCAATAATAATGACCTAAATAACTATAGAATGATTTCTGCCTCAAAGGTTTCTGGAAAAGTGTCGCAGCAAGTGATTAATAACCGTATATATCAATTTATTTATTCATTTTTTAATTCATTCTTTCGTTTATTTACATTACTCCTCAGGGCCAGTGGCATTACAGAGGGGGAGTGGTAAATATACAAAAACAGAAAGAAACAATGCAGTTGGTTGCATGAAGGTTAAACAGCACCTGAATACGCAATGTTAGCAAGTGCCACGCGGAAATGCTCATAATTTTCATGCCAGCAACTTCTGCGGGAATGTGATACCAGTTACGTGAGGTTCGCGGCAGGAAGGACTGCGAAAAGCATTTAGTGTTTCATGACACAATTCCAACTTTGTGATTAGGATCAATGAAGTGGGACACATATATCTTCGGGGGGATGAGGTGATCACGTTGAGCGGTGTGACGACACAACTTGTGCAACCAGGCGATACGGAACACTTTTCTACGTGATGTCAGCGATAGGAGGCAGAGATTAAACTTCTTTGTAGTTTTACTCGCTGTGCCCTTCTAGTCAGCAAGGATAAAACGTATAGAGTTATTTTGCACCATCTCGAGATCACTAATTAAGTTGTGATGAGTAGGGTCCCATAGAGGTGTTGCATGTATCTGGAGTTTGGATGATAATAATGTTTTATAAAGCAATACTTTCAAATTAGAAGGAACATTAAAAAGTAGCAAAGTAAGTAGCTTAGCATGCGATTAGCATTTTCCATTACGTTCTCGGTATTACGAGACCAGTTAAGGTTAGAAGTAATGTGAAAGCCGAGGTATTTACATGAGGAGACTGATTTCAAGGCAATGTTATCGAGGTGGGGCGGAAGTTTTTCCAGATACACGCATGGCTTTGCATTTGTTAAATTTTAGCTGGATTAACCGCTCTTTGCACCAGTTCTCTATTGTGGTAAGGTCTGACTGAAGTAATGTAATGTCGTTAGCGTTGGTTATTTCTAGAAATGACGCAACCATCAGCGAATAGGTGAATATGAAAGTTCACAAGATAAGAGAGATCATTAATGTAAATTAGAAACAGCAGGGTCCAAGAAGCGAAGCTTGAGGCACTGCGGAAGACGCCTCTATTGAGCTGGAGCTATAACCGTTAGCAAAACCAAATTGTGAGCGATTAAAAAGAAAATATTCAATCTATTTCAATAAGTTACAGTCAATATTCAGTTGTTTTAGCTTGTGAAGTAAACGTTTGTGACATACCTTGTCTACGGCTTTTGAAAAATCTAAAAATACACAGTTGGCAAGTGATGATAGGTCTCGAATACGATTCAATGCGCGTGTAAATGGCATGAACTGTGCTTCACAAGAGCAAGATTTTCGAAAACCATGTTGCGCCGACGTAAAAAAATGAGTGCGATTCAAGGAAGTTAACAAAGTTGGTGAATATTATATATTCGAGCATTTCGCAACAAGTACTGGTAAGGGGTATGGGACGATAATTACTAGGGAACGCATTGCTGCTGGATTTGTACACTGGAATCACCTTTCCAATTTTCCACTAAGCAGGTAGCGTTGATTGTTCAAGTGATTGCTGGGCAAGTTTGGTTAGTATTATGGAAGAATAAGCTGAACTGTTTTTTTTAATAACTTTGGGTTAATACAGTCAAAACACGGAGCGGAATGAACACTGATTCCATCAATAAGCTTATTGACACCAGGAGTAGCAACAGTTATAGGCGACATGGAAACATAGTTGAAGTGGTGAGCAGTTGGCATATGTACATCACATATGGCTTAAAATTGTCAGCGAATGATCAATTAAGAATTGCGGCGCAAATTACAGAAGAAAGGGGCTAGCCTGAAGGGTCAGATAATTCGATGCTATCATTGGTGGAAGGATTAATGATACAACAAAATTTTTTCACATTAGTGGTAAACATAGAGGGCAGTACGTGTGAGTGGACGTGCTTTTTAGCGTCTTTGAGCGCCTGCACATACGTGTTGGGCGCCGCCGTATACGAAGCTCATCGCTCACTAGTTGGCGAGAGCTTTGCGATACGGTATAGACGTTTATTTTTGCTATATAACCGCTTGATGTGATTATTATAATAGGGAGCGTTTGAGTGGGCGGTAACATTGCGTTGAGGAATTCATTGTTCAGTGAGTTGGGTGACTATAGCTGCGAACACGCTCCAGTTAGTTGGAACATTTGTGGTTATCGAAGCTATGAAGGGGAATATCGCTAAAAAAAGATAGTTCTTTATTTATCACCTGAAATTTTGCTTTGTGGAAGTTTTGTATTATTTTTTTTTATTTGTATTCGGAGGGGCAGGATTAATGTCAGAGTACAGAAGCAAGTGGTCGCTGATACCCGGCAGGTATGCAATACATGGTAAGTAATAGCGCAAGAAAAGGAAAGAAATTCAAGGTATTACCTATCATGAATTTCAACCAACTCGCCCAACTTTCGGCTCTAATAGGTGAGAGTATGGCGGGTCAATTTGCCAGGATTAAATCAAGTGTATTCGCCGCGTTGGCTGTTATTCTGTAGAAGAACCGAAAACTGAGCGAGTTGGTGCATCATTGAAGTAAAAAACTGCGCCGCGACGACGAACTTGTAAGAAAGGAGGACAAGCGCTGACTTACAACTGAAGGTTACTGAAAAAAAAAACACAGGTGCGTAAGCATAGCTTCAGGGCTTCTTCATGACTTTGATATTGAATATCTTAATTCTCATGATTAGAAGTGTTTAGGGAGGCGCACGCGTCCTGGTTGTGTTGGAGAGTGTAATAATACCTGTGTTTTTTTCCAATAAACCTTCAGGTGCTAGTCAGCGCTTGTCCTTCTTTCAGCCGCCGCGGTGGCTGAGTGGTTATGGCGCTCGGCTGCTGGCACGAAAGACGCGGGTTAGATCCCGGCCGCGGCGGTCGAATTCCGATGGAGGCGAAATTCTAGAGGCCCGTGTACTGTGCGATGTCAGTGCACGTTAAAGAACCCCAGGTGGTCGAAATTTCCGAAGCCCTTCACTACGGCGTCCCTCATAGCCTGAGTCGCTTTGGGACGTTAAACCCATATAAACCAAACCAAACCTTCTTCTTTCTTGTGCGCCGTCGCGACGCTGTATTTAGTTCTATTATTCTAGTTGCTTGTGTGCACAATTGCACTAACGATAATACTGAGCACGCATCTCAAAATTCGCGACCCTCAGTCGAGAACGGGGATATTAAAGGGGAGTCGGTGATTCATGCTAAGTACGGAAAATTGAAATCGCCAAATAGGAATAGTGGAGAGGAAGTAAAGCGAATTACGACAATATCATTAGCATCGTAAAGTTCATTACTAAGCGTAGGTGAGGAGGAAGGTGGACGGTGGCATACACGTATTACTACTCTCTGGTGATTAAGAGTGATCAAAGACCATACTATGTATATATTAGTCTGGACTTGTATACATGATGATGGGATATCATTGGCAATAGCTATAAACACTCCGCCGCTTCTTTTCGTGCGTGATCAAGCGAAAGAATGAAAAACTATGAGCATTTAAGATGATGTAAGTGTCGCGAACATGCGCAGTGAGCCATGTTTCTGTTAACGCGATGATTTTGTCGGGACAAGTATCGATAGCCGATGATAGAGAGTTATACCTGTTAAGAACGCTTCTCATATTAGTAAAAAGAACCGATACTGAAGCTGTGGATGTCTGACCACCATCACCCTCGCGTGTGCCTAGGGTGTTCTATTCGAGCTAGCGGCAGTGGCTGAACTGGCATGTGCGCTGCGTATATCAATGTTAATGATGTTGTATGTGTTTGAATCGTACATGTAACATTTCTTGTTCATAACTAACTTAATTGTTGTAGCGCATCTTGTGGGTGGGGGAATTAGGCTGGCTTTTTCCAAAATCGAGAAGCTTTTTACGTGCCAGACGTGTGGCGACCGAATAATCTTCACTAAAGGTGACCTTGCTTTCCTTCAGGATGTTGCACTTGGTGGGGATCCAAACCTTCGTTTTAAAGTTCAAAAACTTCGCAATGACAGGACGACATTTTTCAGTTGTGAAGGTTCATAAACGATGCGCGCTTACGATTGCATAGGGGGAAAGGTAGTCAGGAAGGCAGTCGGTAAGAACAGTAGCTAGTTTTTCCTGAGTGTCCTTCCAGGTTTCATCGGAATCTGGAATGTCATAGAAAATTAAGTTATTACGCCGCAGTCTGTCGTCAAGCTCACACTGCCGTGATTGTAATGACCAGCGCAAAAAGTTCATCTGTTTGTTTGTGTATCCTGGAAATTTTCTCGCTCAACTCTTGTTTTTTTTTTTACTTTTCTTCCTACACATCTAACGGTCTGAACTGCAGTGATTTTTGTTTCGGTGGTTTTTTGCCCGGTTTTTATAGCTTTAACGTCAGCAGCTAATTCGGTCTGTGCTTTAGAACTTGGCAGGGAACGAGTGTGAACGTCCTTTAGCAACTGAAATATAACTTTCAACTGTTCCGCCGGATCAGAGGGTAAAAATTAAATGCCTTGGAGTGAATCCGAGGCTTTGGTTGGGGGCTCAGGGTTGCTCTCCACATCACCCGCACGCTTCAGTAAAAGGGTCCTACAAAAACATTCCCAGAGTACATCGCGCAACACTTGTGGACACGGGAACAGTACTGAGCAGACGATATTACTTTTCTTAGCATATAAAGGAAGGTTTGCGCACACATGCATAGCAAAAGGAAAGGGGTTCAGTGCCAGATTGCAACTACTCTCGCCGTGTCCACTGAAGCGGACGCTGCTGTGCTGACTTCTTAGATACTTGGATGATGATGATGTTGCTGTCGATCCGAACGGCGGTTTGCTGGCGAGTTGTACCATGCCGGGTGCGTGAAAGCAAGATCAAAAGAAAGCGCCTCGTCAGACACGCAGGTGTGGTAGAAATCCACTGTCGGTCATGTCGTAGCATGGCATATCAGGCCGCATGAAGTAGCCGATAGCCACGGCAGAAAGAATGCAAGCAGGGCCTGCATAGCGATAGGAAAGCGGTTCAGTGCCAGATTGAAAGTATTGTCGACGTGTCCACTCACGGGCACGTCGAATGGGAATAACTACTCTGCAACACTCTGGCTTTCAACAAATATGAACACTGAAGACTGAATCTTCCTTAGTTGACTCTTTGATTCAGTGACACACAACACCGTAATCTGAATAGTGAGCCTCTATGGATTAACGGTAATATCGTCTGACCTACTAACTATAGCTACCTGACTAGCCAGCTACAGTATACTCCGGTGATGGATAATGATAATTATGGATTTTTATGGCCCAAGGACACAAGGTGCTCTCGACTACTTAAGGTGGGGTCGAAGACCCATTTTCGCTAGCATTTCACTTCAGATAAGCCGAGCACCAGGCCAGGGGCAAGCCTGTACCCTTTGTATCCCCGGTGGGTACCCTGCGGCACTGGGGATCGAACCCCGCACCTCCCGCATCTGAGGCGGATGTTCAACTACTTGGCCACCGCTGCGGTCACTCTGGTGATTGAAAAACCTGAAATTTGTTTTATCACTGCCAGGTCACATTTCTTTTCTATTATACAATGATTGTATAATAAATTTGCTCCTCACAAATTAACACACCCAGCAATTCTGGAAAAAGCATTTTTAAGCAGGAAAGCGGTTATGAACGCGATTTTTTCTTATAGTGTAAGATTTCACTATCACCCGACGGCAGTCTTTATTAACGCGACAGCGTTAAGGAGCTCGTGTCGCAGAAAAGCCCGTGTCGTCAGCGGCGTTGGCCGTGAGAGAAAAATGGCGCATCTCGGTGGACACTTGAAGCGCGTCGTAAGGGAAGAGATTTTCCTTCCCTTACGGCGTGGTACGGGCGTCCGGCCAGAATTGTGAGACAAGCGTCATTTCCTTCCCTTAAAACCAATTTTCATTTTATGTTCCTCTCCTTACGGCCTGGTTCGGATTCCACCGAGATAAGTGAGACAGACGTCATTTCCTTAAATTGTCCAAAGGGCCACGCGTCGCGCAAAGCAGTGTTTTACAATTTTCTAATTTTCAATTTTTTTTGCCCGCGAAAGCTGGACTTGACACAGGTAGTGGTAAGTCATCGATAATCAGAGTTGTCTTCTTGAGTGAGTTCAAATAAACTTCATTTAAATGTTAGTAAAACTAAATATACATTTTTCAGAAAGAGAAATGGAGATGCAACAACTAATTTTTCGATAACGTATTAAAGGGACTTGTCTTACTCAAGAAGGCACAATCAAGCTTTCTTGAATAGGTTTTTCAAGAGAACAATTAATGGACGCAAAACACAGATTTCACTGATACAAGGATCGCTCTGCCTGTTCGCACCACGAATAATTTTCGAACAGTCTTCCCAGTTAGCTCGAAACTCTACCTTTACCACTCCTTATTTCATTCACATATTTGCCATGGCTTACTGTCCAGATGTTCTACTACGCAAACAAGTGAAAATAATTGCGTTCACTGATAAGAACTGCCCCTGCTACTAAAAGCATGCTCATTTCTGTGAATACAACAGAGTATTTCACAAAGCAGGTTTCTCACTGCAGAACCAATGCACAAAAGAAAGAGAGAGAGAGAGACAGCGATTCTTACACCCACTCGTGTAAAACCAGAACACAGAAATTTGAGCGAAATTACCTGACCTGTACCGGCTGCCATTTGACCTGTACCGGCTACCGGCTACCGGCTACTTTACACTGGACCATTTAAAGAGATACGCAGTAAGTGGAAATTTAGTACTAGAAAAGCCTGATAAAAAATTCAAAACGTCAGTTCGTTAAATTCTGCCGCATGTGCAACTGCAAACAAATCAAGACGCCAGTCCTTTTGCGAATTTCTTGGCATTTCACGTAAAAGAAAATTACTTGTTTTCTGGTGCTTCTTTCCCATTCTTATGCAAATATACATGAAGTGGCATGAGCAGGATTTGTTTATTTGTATATATTTAGAATATACTTCAAAGGTGAAAGCAGTATTGCATAAAAAATACATCACTTATTACATCATTAGAACATCTGCTCAATGAATTTCTTGAAATGTTGCGGACTAGAGTGGAGCAGGGCATCAGCGGGCAGATCATTCCAGTCTTTTGCAGTCTGTATGAAAAATGAGAAAAGGCGCAGTAGTATGGCAAGGCGGTGGATAAAGACTTTTGGCGTGGCTGACTCGTTGCAAAATACGGTGTGAGGGCGAGATGACGGAGTTGAATGGCTGTGAATGACAAATTTACAGAAAAGACAAAGTCGAGAAATTTTACGCCGACGAACGAGAGCAGCAGATTAGCATAAGGCTTTAGATACACTACCCAAGTAGCTGCAGTTAAAGTAAACAAACCGGGCAGCTACTTCTGCACAGATTCGAAAGCGTCAGTAAGGAATGATTGATGCGTACTATAAATTTCGTCAAATTAGGGTTAGATTGGCCCCAATTTTCAAAGAAGGGGAGGCAAGTTTTAAATGGCGGCGAAGAAAGCCAAGGCATCGGTAGCGTCGTTTGTGATTGATAATATGACATGACACCAAGAAAGTTCGTGGGTTGTGTTAATGCCTACGCATTTGCAAGAGGGAACACAGGATATTACCGAACCTAAACTGCGCAAAGTGGAGGGCTCCGGAATAATTTCGAGAATCAGTTCCCGGGTTCGAACCCGACCGCGGCGGCTGCGTTTTTATGGAGGAAAAACGCTAAAGCGCCCGTGTGCTGTGCGATGTCAGTGCACGTTAAAGATCCCCAGGTGGTCGAAATTATTCCGGAGCCCTCCACTACGGCACCTCATTCTTACTTTCTTCTTTCACTCCCTCCCTTATCCCTTCCCTTACGGCGCGGTTCAGGTGTCCAACGATATATGAGACAGATACTGCGCCATTTCCTTTCCCCAAAAACCAATTATTATTATTATTATTAAATGGGTGACGTGTAGGAGTCTTTTTGATGGCAAGATAACGCGGACCTTTTATTTGTATTGATACTCATGAACCCTTTATAACACCAGGATTCAATGCGATTTAGATCATTATGAAATGTGGTTATATCGGCAGTGATATGGATGAGGCGACTGCTTCGCAGTCACCCGCGAACAAACCAATATTATCCAGGAATTCTGAACGAGCGCATTTATTTTTCAATGGGAAGATATTTTTATCAACGCAATTTTTTTTTCTTATAACTTGAGACTCCACTATAATAATTAGTATACCGCAGGCCTCGCTTGGCAGGATTGCATTTTTTTTTCAAGTAATGTGTTTGCTATCGTCCAAAGCGCTCCTCACCAGTTTTCTATGGCACTCTTAACTACTCGATGCAAGCAACGGAGGAACTTTAAAAGAAAGATTTTTATACGTATCAGAACAATGAACCATTACCTTGAATAATTCAATGTCGGTACCTTACAATATTCTACAGTAAAGCGAACAGGTCAGCTAGTTGGTACATTATTTTTACTAAAAACAGCGCCGCGACACCACACTTTTTGTAGTAAAAAACAAAATTTCACAGTTGCCTCACAATTAAAATTTGTCCAAGAATTCTGGACTTGATTGGAAGATGTGTTACTCGACAAACCGTTAATGTAGATCAGAAAGAGTAAGGTGCCGAGAACACCACCTTGATGCACTCGTCTGTGGGGGAACATAGGTCATTAACAAATAATGCTAGTTGGATTTTGCATGATAGTCCCTGTAGAAAACCATATCGATAGGGTGGGACAAATTGATAGATGTTAGGAATTAAATTGGGCCGCAGTAGATTACATGTTTCGTTAACTTGTAAGCGATACTGGTGAGCGAGAAACTTTGACATGAGAAGAAGGTGTACCTTTTTTAGGCACCGAAATGGTCTTACCTTCTTGCCAATCGCCAGGCACCACTCCAGACGAAAGAGACTGCGTAAATATGTGAGCCAAAATGACCCTTGCGAAATATTTAGCATTTTTTAGTATTTTAGAAATATATCTATCGATGCGAGCTGGTGACGCGGGCTTAAGGAACTCGACGAACGTCGCGAGGCTCGAACGTCGTGCCAGGCATGGTGATGTGGTAGGGGTAATAACTTTCGGTGCGTGGCCATCCGATTCATGAGTGAATACTGCAACCAAAGGGCGGTTTAGCAATTCGGCAGCAAAATCATCATGAACTCGGCAGTGTGGGTCAAATATTGCGTGATTTTTCAATATATTACTATTAATTTCGTCTCATAAACATCGAGTACGTATATTTAGTTCCTCTGTATAATTTATACTTAACACTTGGTTTTTGTTCTTTTTTGCAGATTCTCGCCAATTTTCGAACACCAACGATGTTCTAATGCGTGTGATAGGGAATTAACCTTAAACGTGAGTATTTTCTTGTTATCGGAAAAGCGGGCCGTAGTCTGATTTGAGAGTACTTTTCCAGCTCTTTTTTTTTTCATTCACATCAAACAACCCTACGTCGGTATAAAACAAAATAAAAGCAATGGTTTGTATTATATAGTAGTGGAAGTAGCAGCGGATGTCAGAAAAATTGCAATATAGGTATGCTAATTCTTAGCCTGCTTAACTAAAATCAAATGTGTAAGCTTTTAACTGTTACCTCAGCATAGACGCGTCACTGCAAAGGGAGGTTTGTAGCTAGCCGTTTGTAACAAGAGTATTACCTTCTTATAATACGCAATATTTTTTTTTGGTGCTACGGTGCAAGGAATTCTGGGAGCCTGCGCTGCTGAAAGCTGAACCGGGTAGCGGAAGAGAGCCCGCAGCTACGCTCACAGCAAACGCCGTGCACGCATTGCGTGACCTTTTCTGTGGCACTCGAGACTGAGAGGTGATCAAGACTCGGCCACGCATGTGCTGGCACCCTAGCACACAACCAAGAAGGCGATAACAAACGTCGGACCGACGATGCCAGTTCACGTGGGCCTTATCACAAAGCCGTAATCTCTGCAGCAAATTTGCAACCAGACGGGCCAGGAGTAGATGGAGAATGATAACACTGGTATACGGCTACTACATTGATTCCGTATACTGAGAACCAGACTGCTGACAAAAAAAAAGTCAGAAAAAAGGCGCCTCTAATAGCGTCATTGCGCGGACGAGCGAGCTGGAACGCGCGATTCCTGTCAGTGCGCTCGAACTGCGCAGTAGCTTTGCTCAGGTGAAAAGTTTCTCGCTTCGAGAAAGCTGTGACTAACGAGCTACTCAGATGGCGGATGACCGCAACTAGTCCGCAGCGGGATGGTCGCTAAGCGCGCCTGCGTCTGCGACTTCTAAAGGTATTAAGGAGAAGAAAAAAAAAGGGGGGGGGGGGGGGAGCGCTTCTGCAACGCAGTCGTCTAGGCGCTAATTTGGTCTTAAATCCCTCTCAATTAGTCCCTGCACGGGCTGTCTCTGCCGGCACGCGAAAGGCGCGGAATGAAGCGAGGCACAGTTTCCAGTACCGACAGACCGCCCGCGTTCATTATAAGTGCATGTATTATTTTCTTTCCTTTAACGTTCTCTGGCCTTGCAAAAGTTGAGCGCGAACCCACCCAGACTTTCACTCGCATTATCGAACAGCAGTGATGTTCTTGCTCTGAAGCTCTTAGACACGCAGCCGTAACTTGCTGTACTTATCAGCAAACGAAACGAATGAGAGCTGGGAGGTCCTAGTCGTGCAGTTCACGCAGCCACCAAGGGCTCGCGAAATTAAGTGGCTTCTTTCTTAACCTCTTATCCCACACGTGGAGCGGGCGGCTAATGGTAATATTTTCCATGCAGTCATCAATTAATTTTGCCGAATCTCCGCTTATGGAACCTCATGACTTTCCTTTCAATATTTTTGGGGGTTCATATTTTCAGACTGCCAGTAATTTTAATTAATGAAGAGAATTAAACCACTAAAAAGTTAACCGTTCTGTTTTTCTGCGCATGTATCACCGCTATGCTGCTTTTTAAGGAGATACTGTAGATGAACTTTCCAAAGTGCTCGATTGTGGTGGCCAGATTGACATGATTTTTTTAGATTATTCCAAAGCTTTTGATAGAGTCCCTCATCATAAACTAGTAACAAAAATGAAAATAATAGGCATTCCGGATAAAATAATCAATTGGGTCACGTCATATTTATCCAAACGAAAGCAGTTTGTCGAAATCGATGGAGCCACCTCTCGATTCTTAGAGGTTTATTCATGTGTACCTCAGGGATCGGTTTTGGGTCCAGTACTCTTCAATATCTATATAAATGACCTCACAGAAGCTCTCGAACCCTCTGTGTCCGTAAAGTTGTTTGCGGATGATTGTATTATATTTAATACTATCAAATCTGTTTCTGACCAGCTTACTTTGAACGCAAATCTTCAGTTATTAGCTAAATGGTGTAACGAATGGGAAATAATTATTAACTTTGACAAAACAGTTTCTCTCTGCATCAGTAAAAAGACTACGCCCCTTAATTTTAGATACAACATAAATAACAATGCCATCATAGGTGTAAAAGAATATAAGTATCTAAATGTCACGATAACGTCACGGCTCAAATGGACGAAACACATCGATAATATATGTTCCTCCGCCCGCAAAAGTTATGATTTCTTAAGTTTCGAATGGGTGGTTGCCCTAGTGCCCTAAGACTGAAGGCATATAAATCCAGTGTAAGGCCAACTCTCGAATATGCCTGCATTGTGTGGGATCCCTACACTACAGATGACACCCAAAAACTTGAAAAAATACAACGTCTTGCGGCTCGCTTTAATTTCAACCGTTACCGGCGCCTAGACTCTCCTTCCGCCATGCTCAAACTTGCAGACTTAGAACCACTTGCAGATAGAAGAAAGAAAGCCCGTCTCAATTTCCTTCATTCATTATACTTTTCTCGACTTGGTATTCGACCCGAAAATCACATCGCTGGAGATTCTAGTCGAGCCTCGCGCCACAAGCATACCCTTAGCCTGGAACCTATTTTTGCACGCACAAATACGTACAAGTTTTCTTTCTTTCCAAGAACAGTTTCTGAATTGAATCCCTACCACAGACCTCTCCGTTGCTTGCTAATCATTCTTGATATTTTCACTGCTGTATTGTAACTGCATTTTAACGTGTGTCTGCATTGTATATTTTGTGGCATATATATTGTTCGGTACTTGCTTTTCTTTCCCCTGTATGTATTTCCCTCTCCTGCTTGGACATACAGCATGTCCGCAGTATTCAATAAATTAATAAATAAATACAACGACGCCAGACAGCGGATACTTTTAATGTTGCTCCTTTGATAAGAACCCCCCCCCCCCCCCTCGACTACTTTGAAATCGGTCCATTCGCGTACGACGTGGTTGCCGTACCACGCGGTTAACTTCAAAGAGGCGAACTAATTTTTTTATACCTTCTGTGAATTCTTTAACAAATATAACTGGAATACCACGAAGCAGATACGCGAAATCTCCCTTTTACTTCTCTGAGGTAAGTCTGACCGCTTCCACGTGATCACCGTGGCAGCAGTTTAAAATTCTTTAGAAGCGCGTCTACAGCCCGGCATTATGCGAAACATGAGCCTGGCTTGAGCTACCTGGGCACGATTCCTTCAGCACAGAAGCAATCGTGTGTGGCACCACACTTATACTTCTCTCGGGCTTTCACGACGTCCGTGTACGGCAAGAGAAAGCGTCTCGTGTCGCAGGCTTGTATTTCAACCGCGACAGTCGGTCACCCGATCTCTCTACATTTTGAAACGAAGTCAGAATGCGGCCGCTTCGGTATTGTGCGGAGTAATGTGCCTAGGTTAGACGCGGCGTTCATAGAAATTGTGTTCTGGATTGCTCTTTCTTTTTTCTCTTTTTCCGAAGAAAAGGTGAATGATGACGAAATCCGTTATTCGGGCGCGTCAATCGCCACTGTGACGGAAAATACCAGCCTCGCGCACGGTTCCCTTGTTGACCCAAATTATGTGTACGGTCAATAGAAAGTTCGCTGCTACGAACCAGAGCTCGGGTTTCAAACCGATTCTGAAAGAGCGACATGCCTTTCTCCGTCTACGCGGCCCGCAACAATTAAACTGGGCGCCCCACTTTGACCGCTGGAAACAATGAAAGGTTCGGTCCACGCGTGCCGCGCAATGCTCGCGGGAAGGGGGGGGGGTGGGGGGGGGGGTTGAAGCAAGCGCCGGACACGTGGCACGAAAGTGATGGGTAGCTGGCGACAATTTTACGCTTGCTTTGAAGGCGGCAGCCGCCTTGACTTGACCGACATTTGGCCGCTTATAAAAAGAGCAGCGATGCTCGGCATTCTACACGGCAGTTTTCGCACTACGACGTATTGACAGCGCTACCTGTTGCCCTCCCGATCGCAGCGAGCGGAAGAAGTCGCCATGAAGGTTGTTGTAAGTACCGTAGGCTCATTTCTTTTGACGCGTTCCTAAGGGAAAGCGCCCATAATACACGTTTATTTGTGAACCTACCAGCGTCAAGCTGAAAAAAAAAAAAGCTTTGTTTTCGGCTCTACGCAGAGGCTCTGATGAGAATACTCGTTTTCGTCACGCTCATTAAGTATAGCATAGATAACTTTTCTTTTCAGGGAACGTACGCCGTTCATAGCAGCGCACTGTTCTGTAGTGCGAGTTATTTTTCTCTCTCACCGACAAGTGCCCCGCCGTGTCCTCGTATCTTGACCACAGGGAGGCTGCCTTGTATGTCCTGCAACAAAGACCCGCTGCTGTGTTCAGTTTTCTTCTAGAAAGGCTTGCTTGATTTTATCCGTGAAACTTCCCCTTTAATGATCTTGCGGTTCCGGAAGTACACAAAGGCAGGCAGCATTCGTTAAATTTCCTTGTACCGAAAAACTCCTCAGGTCAAGCTTCGTAATGACTGCAACACAAGTGCTCCGTCTCATTCTCCACAGGTGCGCAGTGCTAAGCGCCAAAAATTCGGCTCCTAATAGGCGCGACGGGATTTGTACTTGAAAGCTATGGACAACCGCTTTGAACGTGACTGTCGGCATTCCAGAGACTCGCTCGTATCCGCACCTGCGAAAGTTTCACGGCACCACTGCAAGCCTCATTAAAGCGCTCCCTGCAGGGCGGGATCCTTAAAAAGTATGCCTCGTCAGCGCAAAGACAATGAAAAGGCTCCCAAGGACTTTTTGCAGTCACTCTCATGTTGCCTGGCACGGGGACGAAATCGTGCGTGTAGCCAGAGTACCAATGAGGTTAGTGAAGAAAGCGAACAAGAACTCAAAAAAGATAACGAACAATCGCGTGAAGGCAGAAAAGCACAGCAGCAAGCGCGCTGTGACCGTATAGGAGTTAACAAAAAAAGAATGAAAATTTTCATTCCCTCACCTTGATGTGAAGTGCATAGAGATGGCTGGAGGCTACCACGCGAATGCATGGGGCATACATCCTCTGAATGTTGTAGCATTTTGTGAGAGGAACCGGCATTCTGACGTCTCCAGAAAAAAAAATAACTGCTATTATGACCCTGGTTCCGGTATCCCAAAATCTCGCGTGGACTGCAGGTGAGACCATGTCTTGCCTTGTCTTGTCTTGAGCCGCACCGCCAGGACAACAAGGGTACGCTACTATATATATGAACGACTCCACGGTCATATGCCCGATGATGCCTTGTACTACTGAGGACAGAAGTTTCCGAGACACGAGGTCTAGGAAAAACGTTTATTGCAGCTCCACCTCGTTACCCAGTCGCCTGATATTGTGAAGACGGGAAGGAGAATTTAGGCATTTAATGCCTTCAGAAAATATGAGGCGACTGGGTGGCGAGGTGGAGCTGCAGTAAACGTTCTTCCTAGAACTCGCGTCCCGGAAACTTTTCTCCCCAGTAGTACGTTGGCCTTAAAATGTCCCATTTGTATTAGAACTGTGGTGCAAAGCAGCACCATATGCTAGCCCAGTCTCTTCGAACTTTGCAAGGCGTCTTAGTGTGTAGTAACAATGCATGAGGACACCATCTCCTTTTATTCAAAAATGTAAGTCAGCTCTGTGCAAACCCTGTGTGCTGCCTTTACCTCCCCCTACCTAAAGGCCTCACACGTTCCACGCTCGGCATGAATTCTTCATTGAAAACACGCCACATAACGGTTTCCGCCTAAAACCTCTGGCCTGAATCATGTTTTGAAAAGGACAACGTAGAACATTGACAATGCGTTTGTGACAATGCGCTTGCATTTTTCCAGCACTCTGCTTCAGTTTTCTCGTACGTCGTGTGTACAGAAGCCAGCTCAAAGTTTTGTGGGGGCTCTGTTACTCTCAAATAGACGACATCCCTGCGGTAGGCAGAGAAAATGGGAAGAGTGACAAGACAGGGACAAGACAGCGCATGTGTTGTGAACTGTCTCGTTCTTGCTCCTGTTGGTCAGCCGCCCGATAGGACAGGCCCAATGACAACTGTCACATTAGCGAAAGGATCAAGCACTGATCATGCTCCAGAAGATTGAGTCACAATTTGAGCCTGTGGTGTGGTACACTCAGCACTAGATTGGTAAGTAAGTGCTGAATGGTACTGCACCATTAAATTTAAAGATCGAAGTGTTCTTTTCGAGACAGCTAGACTATGTAACGGAGCACGAAACACTTGCCAAAGTGTGCACCACATGGTGACTTCTCCCTTCATTTCATAACCTTTTTTCGTGGGGCTAGCTGTCAACCCGCTCAAAGAGAGGAGAAACGCAGGGACCAACGGACAGGGAAGGGTTACAAACGCTACGCCCATGACAAAAAAAAACTAGCCAACATGCATCTCAAGTAGATGTTGGAGTGCTCTTTGTGAGCTCACCGTTCCGTTACATTTGACTGACGCCCTTTTTCAACGGAGCTGCATGAATGCACTCAAGATTTGTAAAATTGTTATGGCAATGCTTTAAACCTGTGTGAGCCTGCGGCAGAGCGTGCGCAGTGTGTTCTCCGCGTCTCACCGCACCTGCCCTCTTCCCCAGCTCACCATCCTGATGCTTGTGCTGCTAGCCACCATCGTCTCTGCCGGCTACTACCACCACTATGGGCATGGCCACGGCTATGGACACGGCGGCTACGGTCACGGCCACTATGGAGGATACGGCCACGGCCACTACGGAGGATACGGCCACTACGGTGGATACGGTCACTATGGGTACGGCAGGCGCTAGGCAGCTTGCCTGACGCGCCTGCGTGCTTTGTCACGGGCTGATGTCTTCCCCGCAAGGTGGAGTACACGAAGCCGAATAAATCAGTGTCGCAGTCGCATTATGCGAAAAGTTTCTGAGTCATTCTTTTATGCACGGCAGGGCAAGTCGTGGTGGTTAACTTCAAGGCATTAAATTAGGCGTTACTATTGTAACTAACAAGAGGCTTGCAGCAGAAAAGTGCTGGATACAAAGCATAATGAGAAGGCTTAGACAAGAGCCAAAATACACTGCCAAATAAAAAGAAAAGGTTGACAGCTGTAACACTGGTTGTATATCTTATTCCGTCAGGAACAGCAATATCAATTTTCATGCCCATTCCTAGTTTCCTTTCTCCATTTCTTTATTAGAAAGAGCTATCCCTCTAACTAATTGACGCTCAATGACATCGATGGAGATAACCTTTTCAGCATAGTTGTTCCCGTTTGGTAGCAAAACTTGTAGCTATCGCCGCAGGAAATTATTTCATAAAATATTTTCACAAAACTTATCAGGCACACTGCGCACTTGTGGATTGCTGTGCCACTTCTGTACAAACTTCTGTGTGCTCTAAAACGGTAGTCAAGATGAGTGCGGTCGAGGTCATACCCCCCTAGAGCTCTAGCGCTATAGCTCTCTTGGAGCGCAAGTTAAAAATAGCGGCAGCCCTGTGCATACCCACAGGCTGCAGGTCACTATTAACTGGAAGATTTCTCTATAAACGGCCTGTCCCAATGATGAGACTCGCTGTGCCAATCGGCAAGTCTTAGCTGCATTATAAAGAGAGAATACGACGCCCGAAATACAGGGGACAGCGAAACGACATAAGCGCAGAGCGCTGAACTAGCGACCGTAAAGAAAGCTATTTGACTTCACGCTTTTTCCCTTCTTTATGACCATGCACCCAATGGCCCAATTCAGTACTTTTATTCTTACTGATTACATGAAGGTAAGTAGCCGCGAAAAAAAAATAGTCCCTATATTTGCCAACTCTGACGCCCTAATCCCTACTTTACCTTTTCCAAATTTATCGTGAGCGGTGGAGACGGACGCAAACGGGGCTCGAGAAGTTACGTGGTTGTAATGACATTGCGGACCTCACACGCGCACGCCAAAAGTCGGCACGAAGACGTCTAATGTATATCTACAATGAAACCGCCGTCCACGTCGTTGTATGTCAGTGAACGTTTCCGATAAGTCTAAATATTATGCGCCGCAAGACTGTGCTGTTCATGCAGCGCTGTCAAGTACTCGCCTAGCATTGCAAACACGCCACAGTAAAAGGGGAATGTATGCCGAGAAAGTCTACTACTTTTACTTCTAACCTCGTGCTTTCTTGCTCGTTAATTCACTACACGGATGTTTCGCGGAAACGGTTGTCGCGCCGTTACGTCTTCCAGTGATCATACTAATGTGAATATGCACCAGGTAGAGCGGATTTCGCGCTATTAGCAACTTGAGGGAACACAAAAGAACCGCAGTGGTGGCCTAGTGGTTGAGCATCCGCCTCGCATGCGGGAGGTGTGGGGTTCGATCCCCAGTGCCGCCAGGTAGCGACAGGTGATACGATTGGTGCAAGCTTCCCCTCGCCTGGGGCTCGGCTTATTTAGGGTGAAATGCTTAGGTAATAGGTCTTAGACCCCACCATGAGCAAATAAAAATACCTTCTGTCGTGGCACTCTTTGGCCGCAGATGCCCTTGCGCCATAAAAATTCACTATCATCATCGACAGGGAACACAAAAGCAGTATGAAAAACACATATACCGCGCAGTTGCCTGATCGCTGTGTAGCGAGCAGGGGCCGTTTTCTATAACTGCCCATTTTCCATAGTCTATTTCGCGTCCATTTGGTTCTATATCAGTGGTCACTGAGATATGCCCACGGCATTCAAGCGTTGGTAGAAATGACAGTACAGCGCTAACAGACGGTACGATAGAAAAGAACACAGACGCATGTACTGTTCTTTCCTCTCGTCCCGTCTGTTAGCGCTGGTCAGTCACTGCCATTGACATGCACCAATCAGCCTGACTAAGCCCTGTTCTTGAATTCAAGCGTCTGTGGGAAGTGACCCGGGCCATTTGTTGGTTGGCGACCGGACCTCACCATTGGCTGCGATAGGCATCCAATGGTGAGGTGCATCGCAGCGCTACGTCAACAGCAGCCGACCGGACTTTACCACTGGCTGTCATACGATGCAGCCAATGATGAGGTCCTGTCGCCAACCAACCAATGGCCCGGGTCACAGACGCTTAAAGCCGCGAATATGTCTGAGTGACGAATGACAGAGGACCAAACGGACGCGAAATGGACAATAGAAAATGGACAGCTTTTAGAATACAACCCCTGGTGTGAAGGTTTTACGGAGGAAACGGACCTTGAGTCTGTAGACAAGCAAACAAGCAACAAAGCACAAAATTAGAAACAAAAGCTCCAGAAACTCAGGATACGAATTCTTCGATTAGCTAACCCTAAATATGGCGGCAGTGGATAAAGTCCCTGTGTGATGCGCCTCCGCCCCTGGGAGGACGGAGGCGCAAGTCGAGCATGGCGACCCGTTTCGGGCTTTCGGCGTGACCGAAGCGCAGGAGCGTCTCTCCTTCGTTGGTCATAAGCAATCTTCTACTTTTTTTTCGGGATGCTGGAACGCAGATGTCCCAAGGCGCCCCTGGAGAATCTGGGAAGAATGCGTCCCCGCCAAAGCGATCGAAAGCTATCATCGACTGTGCACGTGAGCGGGGAATCAACGCCTGAGTCAGCGATGTGGAGCAGCGGTGGGCGGGAAACCGTGACGGCCCTGCTGCCGCCCGAGTGGCTGGATGAATTGCGGCGTGATTGAGGCCAGAGTCAAACGATACCGCCTGGGATGGTCAGAATTCTGGAATGACTGGTGTGTGTAGGCTTTCGAGCCGCATCGGCTTCGAGCTGTTTTTAAGGGAACTATCTTGTCAGTTTCTCGCCTCTGTCTAGGAATACTTGGGGGTCCAGTGCGCATTAGACTTAAGTAGCTCTTAGTTTCAGCACGGTCAGTATTTTGTCATGTTGAGCTGGCCCTATCTTCTTCAGCGCAAAAAAAAATAGAAATCTGCTCGGTTATGTCATTTCCCGCGAAAGAATCCTATTTTCAAGATTCACATCTACATTACGGCCGTTTCTACGTACCGTAATCACGATAGGCCCACGAGAACCGAAAGGGTGTTGCAGTCCACTTTCATTACATGGAGTGTTTTAATGCCCACCTTCACCTTATGGGCGTCTCTGTCCTTTCTGTTGTATCCTGATCTACGAAAATGCGACCAGCTCAGCGAAAAATTGTCTTGGTCGCCACGCTGCTGCTACATTTCCCACAGCACTGAACTTCATTGTGTTGCTCAGGAGAGATATCTTTTGTGGGTCATGATTATAACCATTGCATTATAACTGACAATAGCAGTATAAAAATTTTATACATGCCAACAGTGTAAGGTCGTGAAAAGCCTCAGCGCTGTTTCGCGCGCTATCTTTGAGGTTTAAAGCACAACGCCATTAAAATGAGAGCGCGTTAATTAAACGAAAACGGCAAGAAAATGCATACAGCCTATCTTACGACTTCTCGCTAGAGCTAAGGCTACGACAATGCCTCTGCTAGCGTTAATTAAGCAGACTAACTTGGCCTATTCCGTACAATGAGGGGTAGTCAGACAATACACATTCGAATGTTATGCATGCCAACTATGTCCTTAGCCTAATACATAGATCCTAAATTAGAGAGTCTTGTACGTAGATGTATTACAAAAGCACACTTTCATCACGCGCGAAAAAAATAATGCCTCGGTTCATAAGTTTTCCTTTACATTAAGGGAGGGGGAGTGGTCGATGGCTTAACACCTAGAGTGGTTGAAGGACCCGTGGTCATTTTCTTGCTGAGGCTCTTCCATTTCTCCGCGATGAGTTCTGCAGCGAATCAGGGGAAAAAAATCATACTATTTTTAATTCTTGCCTGAATGTCCAAGTCATTCCTCACGCTTCCACGAACCTTTTCTTTCTTCTTTTGCGTTTGTCAACTCATTCCATTCCTAAAGTTAAACAAGCGGTTGTTTTAGAGCGCAATGCTAAAAATAAATAAATAAAGTAACAGGACACCTTTTTTGGGTCAGAATCCAAGTCGTAAAGCGTAAAATGACCTCATTATAACGCAAGCCGAGTTCTAGAGAACGCTGGCTTTTCGAAACGACAAGAGCTCTCTATAGCCACTTCGCGCTCGAAGGCACAAATATCCAGGTCATTTTCAGGGCAGTACGGGAATGTTTGTTATTTAGTGCCGGGATGAGAAGGCAACAGCCTCAGGATATTATTTTCAGCCCCGCCTCCCCCTCGCCTTTCCGAAGTTCGCTTTATGCTCAGATACACCTTCAAGAGCCGTGGACCATCGCTGCGAGATGAGTTCAGGCTTTGCTTCGACAGCTTTCTTTGCTATTTGCTTTTTTTTCGTGCAACCCTCTGACTCTGACTTTAGGTGTGATTCGAAGCGATTCAAGCCCGTAACAGTTGTCAAGCGCAGGTGCGGCCCGAAGCAAGCCAGAGTCGAGTCTGTCATGTTAGCAGAGAGTTCGGAAGAGTGAACGCCAAACTTTCGAACTCACCGGCAGGCTGTTTCGCCCGGGGACATCCGGCCCAATTGGGAGCTGGCGCGCCAGTGCATTTCAGAATGAAGTTCAGGGTCACGTCCGCGCGCGTGAACTTGGCGGCAGTCTTTGTAGCCACTGCCAGCAACAGGAATTATGTTTTCAACTCGAGTGTTAAGAAATTCGCTGCGGCGCGAGAAACAGAGCTTTGTTTACTCTCTCGCTGTTTATTCTCGTAAAGCGTCCAGAGAAAATGCAATACACGCCGTCTTCCTTAGGGTATATAGACACCGCTGAAAGAGGAAAGCGAGCTTCTAAGACCGGATAAAAGTTCTTTCCGAAGACTCCGGCCGAAGCAGGACTTGCCAGTAGAACGAGCGCCTTTCGCAAACAAACTTGCTAGCGAGATGCGAACTAGCTGCGGCTCGCCAACGGGTCACCTTGAAAAAGCGTCTGGTTGAAGCGGGTTTCTTTCAAGCTGTGTACTTCCCTTTGATTAGCTGTCAATGTTCTCTGCATTGTAAGAGGAAAACTATGCCTGATGAAAACTACTAGAAGAAACTTGGATAATTAGTAGCTCGCGCCACCTAAGAATACAAATATCATTTCGCATGTGTAAGTCGAATCGAGTCTACAGTAAACGAAACACAGGCTCCTGGTTTAAACGTGCTCAGTGATTGGAACGTTTGGAGCGATTGGATTGCTCGGAGTGATTGGAATGTGGCACTGAATCGCCCTCGCATTATGACTGCAATGTACCAGCTAAATTTCACGTGGTTGTTCGACGGTACACTTTGACGTCACAACCATGCTCGCTTTTGAATCCAGTTTTGCACAGAAGCAAAAAAATACATATTAAACGGCAACAACGATGAACGTCCGCTTTTCTCAACTTTTGCTTTCAATTCACTCCCCTCGCTGCGCATGTAGGGCCAAACGCAGCATCCGGAAAAACGCGGTTTCGAATTCGCGCTTGGGGCAAAAATTGTCCCGAGATGTCCTTTGTTTTTTGTCTTCGCCTTGCTTTCGTTATTGGAGGCGGGAAACGATGCAAATGGGAGAAGGTGACCCCTGTTATAACCTTGCGCAGCTGTCTCCTGCTTCCTTCTTCAAATTCCTTCAGAATAAGTTTTACCAGAATTTAATGGACCTGCGGCGTGCAACTCAGTTATGTTGGAGCACCACAAAGACGAACTCACACAGAAACAGAAAGGGCACGATAATATGAAATAGCACTTCGTCTTGTTCTTCCTGTTTCTGTGCAGTGTTCCGTCTTTGTCGAGCTCGAACATAATGTATACCTACCAACTCACCAAAATTTCCACCCTTTTCCATAACACAGCAAAGTAAATTTTCCTCACCTTAAAAGCATGCAAAAATAATTCGAAAAAGCCTGACCAAATACTCTGAAGCCCTTATATAAGTGCGTAGTTCCAGACTCGAAAATTAGAAATGGCTCTTCTGGAGCATTATGACGCGTTTAATTTCATGACTCAGTGTGACATTTGAGGATGCTACACTGCCATTTTGTACATCTTTTTATTTATTTTATTTCACTATTACAAAAATTTGAACTCTTTCCCGTCATTGACAGTAGCTGCAAGCATTACATGCACTGCAGCGAAGGTGTAGCACACTCTAGGACAGCTCATAAAAGGTGGTAGCCACAGTTGTATATCGGCCAGGCTTTTTGGTTGCTTGAACGTGCCGCTGCCTTTGCCCGCTGCTGTTTATCGAGCTGGGCAACGCACATGGCCACCTTGGTTGCTTTCGTGTTTGTGAGCTTCGGCGATAAGCCGCTTCCCCTCCACCTGGACAGTGCACCCGGCGTCCTTCCCTGCTTATTGGGTGCTTTACTCGCCGCCGCAATTCACCGATTTTTTTTTCTTTTTTTTTCTGCCGGACAGCCGCTAAGCGGCCCTCGCTTGACGTGCCATAGTGCTCGCCCGCTCTTCGGCCTAAGCGATGCGTTCGGCCACTTAGACCGCCTTCTCATCTTCGTACGCGGCCACACAAAGCGGAAGTTTGTGACACAGGCGAGCCTTTCTGTCTCACTCATCCGGCTCGACTGTGTGGCCATGACCGCAAAACTACTGCCACCAAGCCTTCAGAAAGGCAGAACGAGTGAATGAAAGGTGAATGAAATTGTGCCCCTAGCAGGCGCTGTATACCGGTTACAACCAGTGACTCTAGTTACAACTCGGCAGCATGTGAGGCTCTGGCGACGGCCGATTGGTCTGCGGCATCGGGAAACGAAACTCCTCTGTTTTCTACAGCGATGGTTTGAATTTTGTATAAGAACGATTTTTTTTTCTGCTGAATACTATTTGGGTGAAAATTTTGAAAAGTCCGGCTTCGTGTGCGGCCTCACGTCCACCGTGGTTTCCGGACTATGCTTGCCTGAGTACAGCTTCACTTCTCAAATGTGTTTATGTTCCAACAGAAAATGCAGTTCATTGTCCGGTCACGTGCGTGTGTAATAGTGTGAATGGAGTAAAAGACATGACGCCGGTAAAATGAGTTTGCGACTACTATCCTTTTCTGGAAAGTCTGAGCACGGATAACTAACAGAATAATAAAAAGGAAAAGAAATATTGCCTGGTTCGTGCTTTTATGTGCGTTCGATTGTGTTTTTGCATGTGCACATCGCACGGCAAGACACAGAAGCGTTCCGAGCATTAAAGAGCACAAGGCATACCTTTTTGCAAGATAAATGCATTGAATGCTACCTCTGTAAGCCCTGATTACCGCGTTTACTTCACTCAGGTGAACTGGTGCGAACTACCGCCTCTTTGTCCCCTTCCCCGCTCCCATTAACCAGTACAAATTAAACCAGACATTTCTCGTCGGTACCAGCCGCTCAAGTCAGACATGTGTGAGAGCTAGAGAAACATTCTCCTGCAGTTGAAATACATTTCTTTTCAAACGTAACACTTCCTCACTTCATTTTTTTCTTCGTTCACACAGGAATATGTGGGCGGAAGAAGCACGCATTATTGGATTACAAATTGGCCTAGGGCTGCAAATTTTGATTTCTTTGCAGGGCAATTATTACTAATGACAATGCGCTCTGATGAAATATGTCGGTGTATTTTTGTGCGTGTATGCGTGCGTCTGGGATCGTGGGCATATTTTAGGCTTCATCTTTGTCATCCTTTGTTCGTGGTTTCGATATTTCTATGCAGCGTAGATGTTGCACTTGTGAACTATGCGTTATTTGTACGCATACTTATAACATGTTAGTGTGTGTGTGTGATATGCCTTCTCACATGTGTGATATATCTTCTCGCTCTTAGTGCCTGCTTCTCTACTATATACAGCTGCGTTCAGGTAAGAACGGTTTTCGAGGTCTCATGATCATTTGTTGTTTTCAATGAAATTTTTGTTTGTGATGGACAGATGTGTCGGCAATAGAATAGTACTTAGTTTTCCAAGAAAGGTTGTAGTTCTTATGAGAAAAATTCGTATATCACACGTGGTGGAAAACATCGCTTTCGAAATTTCGCAAAAACTCGCTAGTTTGGATCCCCGCATAAAGAAAAACAAAATTTTTTGGAACCTGAATATTTTTTCAGTAATTGTATGCAAATGTCTCTGTTCGAAACAGTGGCACTATATATTTTTGGCTCCTATAATTTCGCCTCAGGAAAATTGTAAATATTCCTTGAACAATTAATGCATTCCATTAAGGGCAGTTTTTCGGACACTAATGGTACAAGAAGGAGTACGAAATTAAGGCTGAAATTTTTTCGCAGCATTAATTTGTTTTTTTTTTTCTACTTCGGACAAAATTTGTACTTCTAGAATGGACAAAAAAATTTAATCACGTCTTGAAATCATCTGAATTTGAAAAAAGGTGCACTTTAAAGGAGATTTAAAAAAAACACCGTGCGGACTTTCTTTAAAATTTTCCTTAAAGACCTTTATCACCTTGGAATCCTTGAGCAAGAAAAGTGTTGCATTATACTATTTTAAACTATAGTTAAAAGCTTAATACCGACCATATTTCGTTCAATTACTATTGCTGGATATTGTTCGTTAAAAAGAGTAACGGTCTCTAAATTGATTTAGAACTCAGGACATGCTGCTAGATTTTAGTTTACATATTGGCATGACCTCGGAAAAATACCTCGTAATTATTTTTTTTGTTTGTTGGCCCAGTTTTAATCATGTTCAGTGTTTAAGTCCTCTATTTCGCGTAATCTCTCCAGGTCGCAATAGCGCCAAGAAAAACAAAAATTCTGCCCTTCGTAATTTGAATGTTCTAATGTTGTTTTGTTACTGAGCTATGGTGAGCATTGCTCAGTAATTATATTTCTTAATTTATTGTTCTTTATTCCAACTCATACGACCGCTGACTCATCATAGAAATTATTATTTATGCGTTTTAAGATGGTCGGTTTTTTTTTAATGTAATTATTTGTACCTTGACGCGAAAAGGCTCCCTAAACTGGTCAGTTCATTTATGCTGATGTACAAGAAGGAGCGAGCATAGGTTATTTCTCTATGTACTTCCTTTACACAGGACAAAGGCAGAACGCATTAGCTCAATAACGCTCTAGTCACTTATATAAATAGCGTTTTAGGGTTATTGTGGTCCTACATGCCGAAGTATGTCGACAAAATACCATATGTTTCAGGGAAGATTTTAAGTAATTTTCTGAAATAGGATCTTTGAGATAAAAATATGGCTTACGCGGCAATGTATTGCCAGGGTTGGCGGACACCACAAAGATGGTGAATCATCTTAACTGGTAAGCTGGTTAACTAATTTCTAATAATTAACTTTCTGACTATTAGAGTTAGGCGCCTGGCTGCAATTAGAGACTTGTAGCCTGTCGTTAGTAACCGCCATGCCAGTATTTAGAATTTCGAAAACGCGGTTACCCTCGGCGCTGTGGCTCGAGAAAATTTGGGTACTTCGACTAGTTATGTGTATCCCACCGGCGGCATGGTTGTTTTTTCTGTTGCTTTATAAGTAATTTTCTTTAAGCGATAGATTAATCTAAGGTATTATTAACCCAGTGATTAGCACTACACATTAAATAAAAAAACTAACAATTAATAAAAAATATTAAACATTCCCCTATGCACCTTGGTTTCGGTGACTGTTGGCTCCCTTCATAAGTTTTTCAAAAACGAGTCCCTCATCTCCTTTACCTTGTCTGCTAATTGCTTAACGGGGGTATCGGTTCTGGCAGTCTTGATGCCATAGGTAGCATAAGAGGGCTTTCGCACAGTGTCCGCCCTCGTCGTTAGATGACGTTCCACGTCACACTCGCGGTAACACAGGACGTGCTACGCCCGCCGCTATGGACGAGGGTGGCGCTGGTGAGCACTCTCAAGGTTCGCTTACACCCATTAAAACATAAATACCCACGAGAGCAGCAGATTGGACAGCCGTCGCCGTAGCTCAGTTGGTAAGAGCACCGGACGCGATTTTCGGAGGTCGTGGGTTCGGATCCCACCGGCGGCATGGTTGTTTTTTCTGCTGCTTTATAAGTAATTTTCTTTAAGCGATAGATTAATCTAAGGTATTATTAACCCAGTGAATAGCACTACACATTTAAAAAAACTAAAAACTCATAAAAAATAATAAACATTCCCCTGTGCACCTTGGTTTCGGTGACTGTTGGCTCCATTCATAAGTTTTTCAAAAACAAGTCCCTCATCTCATTTACCTTATATATATATATATATATATATATATATATATATATATATATATATATATATATATATATATATATATATATATATAAAGATTACGTTTATTTATTTGTTTATTATTTATATCACCGACTAGGAGACCACGATGTGGGCAGTGGCGCGGGTGGGAGCACTCGTGGCAGTAGTAGTAGTAATAACTTTATTCATAGAAATAATTATGAGTGGGTCTCGGTGTAGAGGAACTCCTCATATCTTTTGATGTGGTCTGTGGCTCTTGTGGCAGGGTTGGAGCCCCTAGTTCAGGGCCCCAGTGAGTCTTGCCGCCAGGTAGGCTTTCCGGACCAGTCCTGTCTGGACCGCCGGATCCTCGCTGGAAAGCATCCTCTTCCACTGCTCTGCACTCGTGATTCTCTTTTCACAGCACGTTATATGAATTAACGTGGCTTTGTCCTCGCACCACGGGCATTTGCTGCTATATATAGCCCTGGGTGGATCTTGCTTAGCATGTTTAGATTCGGGAAAGTTCCCGTTTGTAGCTGTCTCCAATAGACCGCTTCCTGCTGGTGGAGATTTTTGTGAGGTGGGGGATATCTAATCCCGACCCCCTTATAGTAATTCAAAATTTCTGAGTATCCTAAGGGCACTGGTTCCGCGTCAGGCTGCTCGAGGCTGGTTTGGTTGGAGGCTCGGTTTGTAAGCTCTCGAGCTCTCCAATCCGCCTCGGCATTCCCCGCGATGCCTGTGTGTCCCGGTACCCACATTACTATGTGTAGCAATTGTTTTTCCTTCGGCGGTAATTTGGCTGTCTTTATGATGTAGAGCGCTGCCCCCCCCCCCCCTATTTTGCCATTCATGTGGTTTCTGCAGGCTGTTTGCGAGTCTGTTAGAATTATTAGGGTCTTTTGAGCACGGTAGCCCTCTGCTGCCGCTAGGGCAATGGCAGCCTCTTCGGCCTCCTCAATCGTGCCATCCCTGATAGTTGCGTTGGCTATTTCTTTGAGCTCATGATTAATTGCCGTTGCAACCGCTCTATTTCTGTTATGTTGTCTAGTTCTTCCGTATGCAGCCGCATCCGTGTACGTAATGTTTTCTTTGTTGGCTAGGTTCTGTTGCACATACTGCGCTCTAGCCACCCGTCGCTCTTTGTGCAGGTTCGGATCCATATTTTTGGGAATTGGTGCTACCCTAATTGTTTGCCGCAGTTCATCGGGTATTCGTTTTGATCTTTTTATCTCTGACAGTGCACCCTCGTAGCCGCATCTTTTGAGCAGCTCTGTCCCTGTTTTTGGTCTTTTTTAGCCCCTGGAGCTGAGCTACGAGTTGGGCCTCCCTTAGCTCCTCAAAGGTGTTATGCAGACCTAGAGCCATTAGCTTCTCCGTCGAGGTTGATTGCGGTAGGTGTAGCGCTGTTTTGTATGCTCTCCTAAGTATCGTGTCCGCTAGCTTTATTTCAGCTTTGTTGCAGTTGTAGTACGGTATGCTGTTTGTAATTCGGCTAACCACTAGGCTCCTACACAAGCTTAAGCGCGTCGCTCTCCCGCATGCCGTGTGTTTTCCTAGAGGCCCTGGTTATCATGCGGGCGGCCTGTGTCGCCGAGTTCTGTATTAGTCTGAGCGCCTGCGTTCACCTTTGCTTGGGTTGAATCCACATCCCTAATATTCTGATGGTTGTTCTTTCCGGTATGAGTTGCCCTTCTAGATAAACATTTAGTTTTAGTTATTTTGTTTCCAGTGCGGATCGGTTGAGTTTACCTCGCCAGACCCTTAGTAGTTCTGATTTTTCCATCGAGCAAGCCAAGCCCCTGTCTCTAACATAATTTTATACGCACATTGCGGCAGCCTGCAGTTTCGCTTCCTTTTCACTGAGTGAGCCCTCCGTGACCCACACAGTGATGTCGTCTGCATACATTGCATGCCTTGTATGGTTTCTAGCTGTCTAGCCAGCCTAGCCATTGCCTTTAACATAGCAATGGGTGCAATCACTGACCCTTACGGCGTTTGCTTATTGGGTGTTTGAAAGCTCTTGGACCTTATTTCTCCGAGCCCTATTGTAGCAGTTCTATTTGTGAGGAAAGCTCTTACGTATCCGTAGATTCTTTTCCCGCAGTTCACATAGTCCAGGCCTGTTAGTATGGCTTCGTGGCTAACGTTATCAAAAGCTCCCTTTATGTCTAGGGCCATGATTATGTGTTCGCCGCATCTGGGTACGTTGGTTAATATTTCGTCCTTGATATGCAGCAGGACGTATTGCGTGGAGAGTTTGGCCCTAAATCCAAACATGCTATGGGGGTATAGCTCGTTTTCCTCCATGTAATCTTGCACCCGCCTGGTTATAATTCTTTCGTATAATTTGCCCAAGCACGAGGTTAAAGATATCGGCCTCAGGTTTTCTATCTGCACTGGTTTACCTGGTTTGGGAATCATTACTATTTCCGCGTGCTTCCACTCTTTTGGAACAGTTCCCATAGCTTATTAAAGTATTCGGCCAGCTCTTCAATCATTCCGTCGCTTAGGTTACGGATGAGTGCGTTTGTAACTTTGTCCGCCCCTGTGGCTGTATTTCCTGTTGTGCTTCTAATTGCAGCGTAGATTTCTTCCCTAGTTATCGGTTTATCTAATTCTTGGTTTCCCTGTCCTCGGTAGTGTTCGGTGTACGCTGCTGGGTCTCTGTTGCCGAAGCATCTCTGCCTAACTTTTTCTATTAATTTCGAATCTGGACCTTGAAATTGATGGACCAGTCTGTGGATCACCCTATTGTCTTTGTTTTTGGCTTTAGTTGTATCGAGGAGGGCTCTCAGTATGTGCCACGTTCTGGCTGTACTTAGAGTGCCGCATAGCGAGTTGCTGAATTGCTGCCAATTCGTTCTAGCTAGTTGTACCGCGTACTCCTCTGCCCTCTTGTTTACTTCAGCAATTTTCAGTTTTAGCTTCCTATTGTATCTTTGCTTTTTCCACCGTTTGGGGAGCCCCTTGCGTGCTTCCCATAGCCTAAGGAGTTTGGGGTCCACCTGGGGTGTCTGCTCTGTCCTGTCTATCTCCCTGGTGTAGCTGCGTTGTTTGTCTTTGAGCATGTTCCCCCATGTCTCAATCGAGTCTATTCCCTCGGTTGGGTTTTCTTTGCATGCCTGTCTGAACGCATCCCAATCCGTAATTTTGGCAGTGCCGATTCTCCGCCTGAATCTGCTGGCTGCAATCTGCGTGCTGATAATATAGTGGCCGCTGCCTAGGTTTTCATTAAGGTTTTCCCACGACGTTTGCCCCGTTCTTTTGACGTACGTCAGGTCTGGACAGGTGTCCCTGCACACGCTGTTCCCGGTCCTAGTGGGGGTACATGGGTCTGTTATCAATTGGCACCCTGTGGCTTCCGCCGCTTCTTTTATATTCTTGCCTTTTTTGTCTGCTCTGCCATAGCTCCAGCTTGTGTCTCTGGCGTTAAAGTCTCCCACTGTTACCAATTTGTTTCCTTTGGCTAGGCTGCTTATGCAGTGGAAAAGTTCATGGAATTTCGGGTCCTTCTGTTATTTAGGGGAGCTGTAGATGTTGACTACGAAGGTTCTGCTGCCCTGCTTTTTCTTTTTTGGAACTATCTCTGTAATTACGTGTTCTATTTTCGTGTCGGCTATGTTGTTGTGCATCATTGCGACTAAGTTCTTACGTATGAGCGTTGCGGTTTTGGCGCTTTCCGGGTACACGTATGTCGTGTATCCTTGTAGCGTTGGCGTCATATTCGTTTCTTGTAACGCTATTACATCGGGTGGGGTTAGTTGTTTGTTTATGAATTGCTGTAATAGTTCTCTCTTTTTCTTATATCCTCTGCAGTTCCACTGCCATATTTCTAGCTCTTCGGTGTTTTGACTGCCTTTAATTGTACTAGCCATGATTAATTTTCTAGATACGAATCCTGCAGTGGGCGTCGTGCATTAAATTTGTCCATTACGCTTTCCGTTATTCTTTGTTTGCGCTGGCTGCGTATTTCAACATCCATCATTCCCATGCGCTGTTCTATCGCTTGGAATTTTTGTTGCATGTTTTCTAGAATTTTGGTTATACCTGCTAGGTCCCCTGCCTTACCTGTTTCGATTTGTGGTTGCGTCTTTGGAGAGGGAGTGCGTGCCCTCTGGTCCCTAACTTGACTCGCAAACTCGTCGAGTTTCCTATTCAGTTCTTCTATTAGCTTGTAACAGCCGCTTAGTTGCTGTTTAAGCTGTTTGACTTCTTCTAACTGTTTCTCCCTCTTGCTAGGGCTGCTCTTATGTTCAATGTTTTTGTCTCCCGAGTGCGGAAACAGGGATTTGGGAGGGCCTGCCTTCAAGCTCACCTTGGTGCCTCCGCCCTGGCGGGGTTGTCCCTTCTTTTTCTGCTGCTGCTGCTGCTGCTGCTGGATGCACTTGATGACCGGGGCCAGCGGCAACAAAGGGACTGCTCCGGGATCTGCTCCCGGACTGGCTCTCGGACTGGTTCCGTGGGCCTCGATTCCGGCTCCGAGATCTGCTCCTGGACCCGTTCGAGTCTCGATCCGAGCTGAACCACCGCGGCCGGTGCTGGCGTTTCGGTTGGTCCCTCCTGCTGCCGTGGTTGTCTCTGTATGCGGGGCCTCGTAGTTCCCTTGGTCGCTTGAGTCGTTCTCGACACTCCCTCGATCCGGTAACGTGCTCGCCGCCGCAGTTGAGGCACTTCGGTTGGCAGGTGTGGCCCTCCGCTGGGTTCTGTGCGCGGCACTGTCGGCAGCTCCGGGTATTCGGTGTCGGGCAGACGTCCGACCGATGACCCTGCTGATGGCATACATGGCACACTTGCCGCGTTGGGCGGTACGGGTAGCAAAAGTGCTCGCCGCTTTCGAATATAACTTGTTTCGGGATGTATGGTCCATCGACGGTGACTAACGCCGTCTTTGTTTTTCCCAACATCCTGGCCCGGACGATCGCTACGCCTTGGGACCACAGCCATAGGTTTTCCTTGAGATAGCTTCCCGGCGTTCCGGCCGGGAGCCCGTGGATAACTCCTCTTTTAAATTCTTCTGGGAATGCACAGTAGGCGTTCACTTGGTAGTCCTGACCATCCATGTGGAGGGCGGTGATGTTCCGAATTACTTTGGCGATTATTTGAGCCCGGGCGAAGTCTCACGATGAAGTCTTTGGTTTTGCACTTGCCGTTGCAGGCCCGTATAATAACCCGTATAAGCAAACACGAAGTGCGAAGCACTTCGTGTTTGCTTAATAGGTCAATTATAATCCCATCAGCCAACAGTGCATCGCCCCCTTTCCGAACTCAACAGCCGGGGAAGGGACGCGCGAGCACTACAGTGATGGCACTGTCACGCTTTCAACGCTTTAATTATCGCAGCATGCAATCACCCCATACAGTGCTAATGACAACCTAATTTCAGGAGGCTCGCGTTCGCGGAGTACTATTCTAATATTAAAAGTTTTCAGCAATAAAAACAACCTATACTCTCTGAGACTCTGATGCGGGACAGCATGAGCGTGGTATGTCGTGCAAACGCTACGCTATGAACTACCGTGCACAGTGAAATCGCAAGAGACAAAGAGCAACTTTATTCCATGTCCGCAGCGCGGATTGCGTGAACCCTGGAATAAGTGCCTAGACCAAGCAGATCACAGACGTGTATTGAGTGTAGATGCAGGCTGAAGTTTACGCCGTCGGCTAGCCAGGCGTCCCGGGAAAAGGGAGGCGGCCTAGTGGCAACGGTGATAGCAGTTCTCCGCAGTAGAAGAAAGTGCGCTGCCAAGACACGCCTACGCGAAGAATTTCATGAAGGAGAGCAGGGTTGGAAAGGGTTTGCGTTTGGCCCCCGTCCGCGCCCACTACTTTTCCCGCCTCGCGTTCCGAACAGAGCACGTCTAACCATAACTCAATCAAGCCGCATTCAACTGTCCTTCTTTGGGAAGCGCATACGGGGATATAGCAGCGCTGCTAGTGCTATGGCTGCGATGTACAGAGCCCTCTAATATGAAGGGCAACAACCGGGCCGCACCAAATAACGAATAGTTATTTCTCTACTGCAGCTGAAAATTATTTTTGGATATTATAAACCAAGACGAACAGCTACTTAGAAAACAGGAAGAGGTGCGTTTTTCACACATAATTATGGAGTGCTCATTAACTGCATCAGAATTTCTTCCCTTTCATATTGGCGTAAGCTGTACGTGAAGAGACCCTGGTGTCGTCCTTTCGAAACGTTTTTTTTTCTAGATTTATTCTTTCGCAGCAGTAGCAGTATTGTGACCCGCTGCGACTTGTGGTGTCCGGGCAGATAGCTAGCTAGCGATAAGGTCGTTGTGTCAGGTCTCAAAAGGCAACGCTGATAAAGACAGATAACCAAAAGCTCCAACTGGAAAAAAAATGCTTGGAATATTGGAATACTGTGAATTGCCACACGGGGAATAAATTTAACGGTATAGACCTTCTTCTCACGGCCGTCCTACTCCGCCTCTCCACACCGGGACTGCAGAAAAAATGGAAAAAGTTTGCTAACGGCGTTAGCGCCACATAAGTGGACGTTCCCCCGAGAGCTTATCTGCGAGACTTTGCTGACGAAATTCGGATCAAGAACGAGCTCACTATCACCGCCCCCTACACGATTCCCAACGAACCGCAGGTTCGAGTACTCGAGTTCACACGTTCCGCACACTGCCCGACTTGAATGAAATATCGGTCGCGCTTCCCGGCAACTTTAACACTCAAGCTTTCAAGTTCGAATAGTTCCTCCAAGACAAGATCGAGCAAAATTTCGAACTGAAAACGAATCTTACAAGCTCATTCACCTACTGTAACACCTGTATACACCTGTGCAGAAAGTTTATAGTACGTCCGGTTACTGCTGTGATAATAAAGCGATGGCAGCCACCATGAAAATAATATGGATTACCTTTTTAGCCATGCGTTGTTTTTTGCTGGATATATTCCTCGCCGTTGCGAAGATAGCTCGAAGAGCATCACCATCGTTATCGGTTAAAGCACAATTAAATATACAACAAGCGCTGAAGTGCGTAGCAATTTTGGTGGTCACTTGGTAATATTTTTTTTTCTGCTGCCTCCATTTTGGGCGGAAATTTCAGTTCTCGAGACGGTTCATTACGGCCTCAGTTTTGGCTTCAGTCTCACCGTAGTTTCGCGGCAATGTTCGATTGTCTTTGCCGACAACGGCCATCTCATGCTTAAAAGCATGCACAGAGAAAGCCATGGAAGGGCCTGCCAGGATTCTCAGCCATGCACTCAGCCGCCACTGATACAAACGCCTTCAAACCAATGCCTCCTTGAAGCGTTTCGAAGGCACCGTTATTTGTTTTGTTTTTAATTTCATGTGGCCGAGACGAAGAAGCGTGCGACTTCACTAATTCGAGCTCAAATGCCTGCCCGCCTTCTCATTTTTCGTTTCAGGTGTGTATGAATGGACCGTCTGAGCGACGTGAACGAACAGCAAGGAATTTTAATTAAAAGCCTTCTCGCAGAGAGAAAGTGACGTACCATTTCCTAAAAAGTCGCTGCAGGCAGAAAGGGAAAGCAACGACAGGCCTTGTACCTCTACGTTGTGCATGCATCCGCCGTACTGCCTTGCAACTTTCACCTGAATCGGCTGCGGAAACTGTCCTTTCATTCGCGCCTCCATTTTCTGCGAGCTGGCCACGACGTGTCCTCATCATTTCGGTCATTTTCAAGAATCTGCGCCTTTGTTTTCTCGGATTTCAGCCTTCCGTACATTATCTGAGCGGGCTCAGTACTGGGAAAGACTAACGATGTTAAAACGAGGCACTCGTGTATATTTTTCCTTAGTTTACACATCGCGAGCAAGGCCCTCTGAAAAAAACAAAAACTTTCTGATTGTTTTTTTTTCGTGCAACAACTTAGTTAAATTTATCCTGCAAAAGTTTACTGGTCCTTGACTTGAAGAAAAATGCACCTTTCGTTAGAGATACCGATAGAACCCTTTTTTTAGTGAGCGCATTCTGTTTTCTTTTTCTTTGGCTGCCACACAGACAGTGAAGCCCCTTGCGTCTCTTTGGGCTTGTGACCCATGTTTTTCAGAACTGAATCCCGGCTATGGACGCTTGTTTCTCTAGCAATAACGAACAAAAATCTTAAAAAGCGGGCCAAAATGAAAGAAAAAAGGCAGCGAGCGGGAGACGAGCAAGTTCTGATAGATCGCGCAGATCCGAAAATGATTGAAAAAAAGAGCCAGCTTAAAGCCCGCGGACCTACGCAAACAGTCACCGATGCCCAGTGTACGTCGACCTGCACGTAGCTCGTAGGCGAGTCCGTCACCGAGCGAGAGCGCCGACAGCCCCAAAACAATCAGTTTCAGAGCGAGAACAGAGTCCGCAGCTCACGAGGTTTAGCAAAGTATGAACAAGAAGACGGGCGCGCGCCATTGGAAACATGTGTGAAGGGGGCCGACAGCTTGCGTCTCGGTGAGTTCGCAGCACCCAGTAGAGTGCAACGACCTTCCCGGCGTTTTGGGAGCGCGCAGATGGTGCCCGCACTGGCCGGTTCTCGTCGAGCTTTCGGAATCGTGAGGCATTATGGGATACTGCCGCTCGTCATATTGCTGAGGCGCCACTATTGCCTAGTGTTTGTATTTCAACACAAGGCCATCTTCTCCTCTCGAAAAAGGAACATGAAGCGAGTAGAAAGGGTGTCAACACCCGTTCTCACATACGGGTTTGTCTGATATTCTAGAACAAACAACCCAGTCCCGCAAGGCTCAACCTAAGCCATAGCTGAAAAACGAGAATGACGTCTTACATGGTTTCGCATTGCAGCGACTTCATGAATGGAATCGTTGACAGCTCAGCTCTATCGCAGGAGAGGTGTGCGCCAAAACACGCCTTTTTTACGTATAGCCTCTTACGCGTATACTTTATTCAGTTCGAATGAATTGCACACGCAGCATTCTCTTGCTATAACGGTCGGAGATAGGCAGATGCCCTAATTTATACTTTTCCTCCCTCATGCCCCCTCTAAAACTTCGTACCTTCCTCATCCTCACCTTCATTTTGTTGTCTTCTTCAACCATTCTTCACCCTCACCTGGTAAAAATATCTGCCCTCTCATGCCTTCACTTTGCCTTAACGCTGAAGTTACTATTTCATATACCGCCAATTTGTGCAGGCATTACTGAGTAATAAACGAAGAACAGAAGTCCTGAGCGCGCCAGCTGGGCGAGAGCATTTGTGAGAGAATTTGGAATTGAAAATGCGAATCATTTATGTTCTGGCAAAAGTTTTACGCATATATATGAGTAGCGGGGTAGAATCAGTCGCAACGCTTGGTTCGCACGTCCTTTGAGCCCGGCCAGGCGGCATTTGGCAAGCATAGGCATTTGACTAACTCTGGAACTTAACTGGCCAGCGTGCCTGCTTTCTCGAACTTGCCGCGGAAGGAAAAATCCGCCGTAATATCGTGAGAGGAAAAAAGGAGAGCACTGCTACCGGTGAATTTTCCACAAAGCAGAATGCTCCGAACCCAATATGAGTTAAAAACAAGAGGGGTCAGCATAGCGGGCCCTGCGTAGTGACACCCTGGCGCGAAATTACCCTGCACACCCGGTTTGAGTGACGTGGGCACTTTGCAAGGAGCTGCCGAAATTGCGTTTCAAGTCAGTACCCTGGGGCCGTTTACTACACGGGGGTACATAATCCTAAATGCTCATAAAAAAGCAACGGTGCTCCACGTTGGCAACAAGAACTTTCCCCTAACTTGGTTTTCAGGAAAGCAAATGGATGGATTTGGACAAGTGCAAGGTTCACGTCCTCAAACTAACTTGAAAGAATTTTATCTCACATGATCTTCGGACTACATATAGAGTTAGGTAAGGTAAATATTTTCTTCGTGCAACCCACTTCAATGGTGGCATCGGCATTGCCGTAGCTATAGTCTAATATGCCCAGGAATTTATAGATTCTTAGCTCAGATATCCCAACGAGCATCTGTTAAGAATGAAGACGCAGGCGCCGTTCAACCGTTGACTTCGGCGACAACAATCCAGCAACTTCACACAGCAGGAAAAGCGCTTCTTTCAGTCATATACGCTAACAGACACGTGACCAACACACGGCGCTGATCACATGGCGATCGCGGCAGCTGGCGCGGCCGAGTCATGTGCAGCAGTAACATTAAAAGCCGTCTCATCCGGCGGTGGATGCGACGCTTGGTGAGTTGGTCGCTGTTTTCGCGATGTATACCATCCACAGTAAACGTATCAGCTTTTTCCCATTGCAGAGCTGCACGCGTGTTTGTCTCGCAGCGCTTCTTAATAATAATAATAATAATAGTCCGTATAAAACAGCATCCTGTCGGCAGTGTCGGCTGGAAGGTGAAAGAACACGTTGTGAGTGCGCGGCATACCGATTGCTCATACCGCCGTTTCCACCTCAGGTCACCCTTCTAATCGACACCAACCGATTTTGGCACAACAGTACGTGATTCGGACGTTGTTTTTTTTTAGTCAGAATACAGCTTTTCGTTTACTTTGGGGCGTTGACCATGACAGTTCATGACAGTTAATCTTTTTGCACTACATTGTAGTGTGTTATTTAGACACCATATTTTGTACTTATGGTTGTGTTGTTTATATTTGCAATTTTTTTTCTTTATGATTTTAGAATTACCAGGTGGCATTGTTTTCATTGTTAGCACATTCCCCTGCTGTAATTCTGAGCAACTGCAACGCATGCTGAAAACAATTTAATAAAGACTGCCACCTGCGACCATGGACAATAAGCCCACAAAGTGCGAAAGGACGAAGGGGTAAAGAATGACTAAGTACAAGAGAAGATGTGTCACTTACGGAACAAGTTCGAGTTCAGAGAAATAAATGTTTATCAGTTTCTTCAGGTCGCTATACGCTTAAATTGCCGAAAAATGAAAGATGCGCTGGCCGAGACATGATGCAGGTGATCGCAAAAGGCTGGTCCATGGGCTTGCCGTCTCACCCTCACCTTACCGTATATGTCACCCCCTAGGCTCTTCTTCATCGATTTCCCTACAATCCTCCGATGAAAGTGAAGACGCCCTCACGGGAGCTTTCCTTCACTTCGAAGAGGAATTATTTGCTTGCTAAAGATAAACATTTCTCTCCTGATGAACGAGAAGTAGGCGGCTCCTAGTCTATGTATCTAAAGATATAAGTTTTGTCTGCAAATTAATTACGAAGTTCGAACATGATCCAAATTTTATAAGAGTAGACTGAGCCTTTGTGGTGCATTTCGCACTTAGAGTAAGTCCACTCGTACGTGTGGTCTTGCGTCGTGTGGTCGTACGTCTAAAGGAAGCTCCTATTTCCCTCTCAACTGCAGTAGGCAAGTACACGTCAAGCGCGTGTAATGAAAGGAGGATGGCAATTATTTTTGGGTTGGATGAAGTCATGAAAGATGCTAAAACACTTACAAGTTACAAGATAATCATGACCGCATGTGATCACAGTGGCGCCACCATTTCTTTGTGTCGCATTTCCTGTCACTAAATAAATTGACAGTCATGACCGGAGCCTAACCGGCCTTGAATATCGCACAACAGAAGCTACCACCATAATATATGCTTCCCGAGCTGGCAGCTACACGTGCAGATTATACTTCAGGGGCATGACGCAGGATGCGCAATTTAAAACTATTTCAGCTGTTATAAATATATATTCCTATGGGCACCTACGGCGCTGTTGTTTGCGAAAGTTGTTATTCTTCCGCTGGGTCTGACAATTACTATCGACAGCGCCACACCGAGGAAGCTGCCCTTATGCTCTGCCTCACAATGTGCTGGCAGTGAAGTGGAAATTTCAGCCAGCGTAAGCAGATAGGGTGCCGTATCAGAAAGGTTAGAACGGTCCGTAGTTGGCTATGCCTATGGTATACGGCAACGGACAAATTCATAGGCACTATCCAGTAACGAGTGTTCTCGCTTGCGAGAAACTTCAATAATTTTAATTAATTGGTTTTGGCGGAAAGGAAATTGCGCAGTATCTGTCTCATATATCGTTGGACACCTGAACCACACTGTAAGGGAAGGGATAAAAGAGGGAGTGAAAGAAGAAAGGAATCAAGAGGTGCCGTAGTGGAGGGCTCCGGAATAATTTCGACCACCTGGGGATCTTTAACGTGCACTGACATCGCACAGCACACGGGCGCCTTAGCGTTTTTCCTCCATAAAAACGCTGCCGCCGCGGTCGGGTTCGAACCCGAGAACTCCGGATCAGTAGCCGAGCGCCCTTACCACTGAGCCACCGCGGCGGTAATAATTTTAACGGTAGCTTCCATTTCGGAGTTACCGAAGGATGTTACACAGCAGAGGCAGCGGAGCGACTGCACCTCGATTTCGTTAATGTTTTGCTAGTAAGGGGGCCCACAGCAGCGTCATAGCAGAAAAGGGCACAGTTTTTGAACTTGGGAAAAATTTGTCTAGAGAAGGATAAGAAACGAATTAAGGGCATGGAGTTGAACAAGACGTAATGCTCGGTGGGCTCACCTGAAAATATGGGGCAGAAACAAAGGGAGCGAAAGACGAGAGAGAGTAGAAAGAAAAGTGAGTCACGGGGAACAAGAAATTGCACGACATTACATTAACACCGTAAAGATGCGAACATCTTTGTGGTTTCAGAGCACAAAGTTGCACGTAATTGTGAGTATCACAGCAGAGGTAACTTAATCGAGGCTGATATCAGCCTCGCTGTGTTGTTTCCAGGATATTTCCTTTAAATACTACTTTTTCACGTAGAATCATGCAGCTGCGGTATTTCAAACAGCGTTCATTCCGTTTTTTGCAATCACCGATATGCCGAGATTTTTAATAATATTTTTAGTTACGTACTGATTTCTCAAATTTGCCAAGCTTTCCACAAATGAAAACCTTGCCAGATCGGCGGGCGCCTTGCCAATCTGAGAGCGCTTTAATATTTAATTGCTGCCAACATTAAACGAATGTTGGCGATAGTAGAGCATTAACGCCACCCAGTCGTGAATTGTTACCATATTTCTGAGGACAGCCTCTTATTGTATCAGACGCCGCAGCCCCACGCAATCTCCACAAACGTCAACTTCGTGTTTTCGTAAGGGGTCGATCTGGATGAAGCGAAATGATTTGATCGAAGCATTTCTGGTTGCATGTAACAGTTTACTTTCTCTCTGAATGTCTGTGTGCATATGTCGATATGTGTTGGTGAGCCATTAATTATTTTCTCTTCTTGACTTTCTATGACCTCACTAAACTTTATTTTTGTTCTGCGAATGGTACCACGCACAAGAGATAAATACTGGCACCTGTTCAGTTGTCTTTACAGCCTTTATTATAGTTCCTAAAAATACTGCACAAAGCTCGAAAATATCCTTAGCACCGCGGCGTGCACACTAGGCCCACTTCGCTGTCGGCCGAATGCACGCGTCTACAAGAGCAGTGACACCAGATGCCCAGGCAGGGCCATCTAGACAACAACCATGCGTCATCTTCTCTGTCCCGCCTGCCGCTCTTGTTCCAGGCTTCGGTAGGCCAGCCATGGTGTTGTTTTGCAATACGGCACGCTGCGATACCAGTGATTGGGCCCTGCGAGCGACGTTGCACCAGAAGCCCGGGGTTCCCAGTGCGCAGGGCGGCGCAGTCGGCTGGTGCGATATTGTGAAAAACTAAGCAACATTTTTTATTGAATTCTTACATCAAAGGTTCTTTACGGCGTTCAAAAGCTAGAGTTCTAATTCTAATGACACTAGTTCCTCCATCAGAAAGCCAACTAGTTGATCCTACTCGCAGTATGCTCTTAAGGCAACACAAAAAGAGATGTTGCGCATACCATGGAATTATAGAAAATTACGGCTCCCCACTAGTTTGTTGAGAATTAAGTTTGTACATAGAAAACTGTCGTATAGCAAGGGCGTATTTCTGCCTCCAGCAGAAAGCGCCTACACGCTGTGTCACCCTATACGGCTATACCTCATCATACGTTTCCCACGTCCCACGAGGTTCGGCGTTCTTGCAGGTAAATCCCCCCCCACCCCCCAATCCGGTTTCTTCTCGTTTCTTGCTCTTCCAAACCGCCAAATTTCCTTTAAAACGCAAGTAGCAGCCCGGGGCTCGAGGGTCAGCGCATTTTGCCTTACGGCGTGCATTTCTGGGGAAAACGTGCCGGCGAGTCAGGTCATGTTACGAGAAAAGTTATTTATGGGCTCATTCTGGGCTGCAAGCATTGGAATCACGTTGCGTACGTGAAAGAACCACCGCGGTTTCACTGAGAAAATACGGTGGTACTATTTTATTTTTATCCTGATGGTGATCTCGTTAAAAGGTGGGACAAATAGGACGACGCTTGAAACATCACCCTGCATCCGCCCTCGGTTGCTACGTGGTCTTGCTCGCTTTCACAGGGCGAAACCGGGCGGCTAATTTTTCTGTGGAAAAGGTTTTAGAATTCGTTATTTCTGAACAGGCTGCTACACTGGGATACAGGGAAAGTGAAAACCGTTCTTAAGTTTTCCACTTATACTTGCTTATAGGCTTCAAAATAATTCTTTGGTTAGATATTCAACATCCTGAACATTTTGTAAATAGCATGGAAAGCCCTGAATTGTTCTCGGCGTGAAGTAATATTAATAAACTACGGTGCTCTGCAAAAAGCTCCACAATATGAATAATGCATATGAGGGTCCCGGACTGCCAGAAAGACAAGAAAATATTAGTTGAATGCATTGACGGGTCCGTGGTCTGAGTACTCATGTTAGATAAAGTTTGAAGAAATATCACGTGGTGTTACCAAGGTAAAGGCATGTTGTGCTAGTACTTAGAGTAGGAATTTGTTTTTCATTACAAACTTATTACTCCCGCACCCACCAAAAAAATATATATACACATGAACTGGTTGCACCCAGAGCCGCAAAGCTAGTAACAGTGGAGCAGGCAGAAACGTACAGTTGACAAATTATGTGCAGCGCTAGGACACACAGTGCACCTCTAATAACCACGCGCATCGGACAGCAGCAAAAACAAGATGTAACACTGTACTCAGGAGATAAATAAAATCCCACGAACATGTTGTTTCACGCAAGAATCCACATTAATACACGGCATGCCACACAGACAGGGCAGAGGCCTGCCTGTGTGCTTTTTATTTAGTCCGCATTCCTGCACTGTTCCGACATTGTCCAACCAACTCTCCCAAGCGTCCACTTTGACAGCATTAATGGCACGGCAAATAGTGCAGTAAAAAGCAACGGTTCACACAGTACTTCTGGTGACCGAGCAGATTTTTTTTTTTACTGAGAGCACAGAGTTCTTATTATAGTGAGGTCATCAGGAATACCATTCCAGACCGGGGGGGGGGGGGGGGGGGGGCCATTGAGCACTATCTCAATGATAATGTTCATGAAGGCCTCTTTAAAACTGCTCATTCACCAAAGTTTTTGAGTACTCTTTAAAAAAATACCTTATTAATGGTGGCATAATGTGTTTCATTTCTACGAAAACGTAGCAGTTAAAAAGAGCAGAGCTCATGCTCTCGTTGAGCGCATCGCAAGTGCTCCAGATCGCTCAGTCCAACTTGATTCAGCAAAATTACACCGGTGGCTAAATTCGCACAGCGCGGTTACGAGAAATTATACCAGATGGAAAATAAAATCTGCGGCGGCACCCTCTCACAGCCTCCTTCATTGCACTCACATCTGTGTCGGTTCATCGCAGCAACGTCGGGTGGGAGGAAGCGGAGAAGATTAATGAACCAGCCTGGAATCTACATTATTCTCAAGGGCACGGTAATCGGTTTAATGGCCTCTTTACGGCGTGATAGTAAATGGTCTTATACGTCTCTGCTCGCTTCTCTCTTTGTTACTTTCCTTCTTTTTTCTTGCTTTCTTTATATCTTTCCTACTTTCTTCATTTCTTTCTTCCTCACTATATTTGCTTCCTTCCTTCCTTCTTTCTTTTCTTTTGGTGGCAGCCCGGCTCCTCTTTAATTCATTCCGGGAGCCTCGCCACGCTTTCCCGGTTGAAACCTGCCACTAGTGAAGAGCCGTCGCCATAAAAATAGCATTCGTCACGCATTTTAACCACGCTCACACCTCCGTAGCCTGAAAAAAATTTCGCGCAATGCGCAGTGCACAACTCACAGCGAGCAAGTGCTCCAAGCGAGATGCAAGATTAAATGGTAGTGTAGAGGCAGGCGATCCTTGTTATTGTTGTTGTTGTTGTGTTAGGTTTTATGTCACATAAGCAACTGAGGTTATCATGCGCCAAACGCAAGGTTAATATTTTGTTTGTTTATTCATTTTACTATAGTTTTTTTCAATTTTTTTTAAACATTTGCTTCTCTTAAAAACCAAGAAATGCAGGACAAATCAACAAGATCATCTTCGCCCTAAGAGCAATGTCGGATGGAATGGTACGTGCTCATTTTGAACACAGCAAAATGCTTATTCCTTAGTGTTTCTAGTTTTCTGAAGGAAAATAAAACATGCTTTACTGTTAGCTCATCTCCGCATAATTCACATAGGGGCTTGACTCGCTTTGTCAGAATGAAGTTATGTGTAAGGTGTGTGTGCACTATACGAATACACTGGAGAATCACTTCCTTGAAACGTTCCTGATGTGGCAAGACTTCCATTCACCTGAAATTGGTTTTAAAAAGTGTAGTTTGTTTTTTATTGCATTGTTCAAAACGGACAGCCATTTTTTTCTTAATTTACGGTTTACCAAGTTCATGCAACCTTTAAAGGCCTTAGTTACCTTTTTTTTTTCATTTGCATGCCAAGGGTTTGAACAGCTCATAAGTGTGCTCTCTCGATGCCTTTTATCGCGACACGACTCGGGACACCGCAGGATTTAATGTTTTCTCCTGAGCTGTGGCTGTTGTATTGTGTATGAAGTCACCAAGTAGTGGAGTGATTGCATTGCTATACTGAAGAGCTGTGAGTACCCTTAGTGAATCGGTGTAAATGATGCTGTTTGCGAGGCTCTCGTTCAAAATTTCTTCTACGGCCACATAGACGCCGTAACATTCGACAGTGAAGATGGATGCATGGGGTGTTAATCGTAGTGTTGCCTCCCAATTCCATCGTACCACTTACTTTCTTTCCTTCTCTCTTTCTTTCCTTCTTTCTTTCTTTATTTCATTTATTTTCATTTTACGTAATGGAGGAGGCCGAGATAAAAGCTACTACAGTGCCGCTTGAGAGGCCCTCAACCTCCTTTTACTTTCAGTGTAAACATCCGTTTTTAAACCATCAGTGTTAAATTCTTTGAAGCCGCCGTATTTTTCCTCGAGTGCAAGAAATTCTTTCATGAAAAGTTGTTGTGAGGTTTGTTTTTACGGAACTGTGCAAGATTGAAATCGCACATTGCAGGAAAGTTGTACCATGGATGTAGCGGATCTCGTCTTTGCGCAACACCAGGTAATGTGTGCAGTACACCGAGATACTAGCACACCTGGCCAGGTAACCCTTGAGATTGTTTTTGAATATTATTCTAGAAAGACACTTCGTTACAACTGGATAGCAGATGTGTTTTGGTAGAGATCTTACTTTAGGGTTATATGCACAGGTCAGAGCGGTTCTTCTCCCATTTGTTTCTACATAGAGGCCGACTACAGGAGACGTTAGGTATGCGCCGTGCGCGATGTGCAGGCCTGAGTTATATATTGGATTCAATTTTTTTTAGGTACGACCATCTTGCTTAACCGTACACAGTGCATTCATAATCTAAGGAGGAGCGCAACAAGGAGCGACAAATGTCAGAAGGCATGTTCTATCCGACTCCCAATGTTTCCTCGTGAGCACTTTGAGCATCTTCAGAGACTGGAAGGCTTTCTTTTTTAGCGTGTTTATGTGCGGTAAGGAATGGGAGGTTTTTGTCAAATGTTATGTCTAAAAATTTATATCCTTGTTTTACTGAAAGTATAATTTCGTTTAAGTGCAGGGTGGCATCAGTCTGTAAGACACCCTTGAGCGAGAAAAGAAACAGGGTTTTTTTTTTTGTAGGGAAAACTTAAATTCATTTTTGTTTGCCCAAATCGCTAGTTTTTTAATGCGAGTTGCACTCTCACATGTTGATCAGCTGAATGATGTGATATTTAATGGTCGCCAGCATGTACGCAATACATGATGGACTTCGGAATTATTTTAGCTATGGAATTAACTTTGATGACAAAAAGTGCAGTATCTAACATATACGCCTGCGATACCCCATTTTCCTGAATGAAGTTCCTCGAAACAATTGAACTGAGGCGTACATGAAATGAACGGTCAGACAAAAAATCGTTCAAGCAGTTCAGCATCCTACCACGGAGACCTATGTCTGCTAGGCCGAGGAGAATCCCAAACCTCCATGTAGTATCGTAAGCGTTTTCCGTATAAAAAAAAACTTCCAGACAGTGTGGTTTGTGTATGAATACTTCGCGGAATGTTTTTTTAAGGCGGATGAGCTGGTCAATTAAACATGCTTATTTAAAATCACAATGGTAGTTGTCAAGAACTACACTGGATTCGAGGATAAACAGCAACTTGATAGTCAATACACCTTTGAAACATTTGGCTAGACAATTTGTGAGTTCTATCGGTCTATAACTATCAGGAAAGGTTGACAGCTTTCCCAGTTTTAGGAATGGGTCAATAACTGTCTTTTTCCAAAGTTTCCGGTATTTTCTCCAGATTTCATATTTTATTAAGAATTGCAAAAGTTTCTCTCCGACAGCTTCGGAGAGGTAGGCCACCATTTTGTAATGTATACTTGTTTGTGTACCTAGGGCCGTGAGAAAAGAGATTGTGAAGGGGGAGTAGCTTCCCCATTTAGCGTACGGACTTGCTCCCACATTTTCTTCAAAGTGATGGAACTGTTTATCGATGGTATATAGTTTTGCAATGAAGTTTTCTCAGCGATCCGAAGGATATGCTTTTCTTAGGCTATCGCCGTTTTGAAATTTATAAGGTTTTCATGTGTTGGATGTCTACGAAAAATTCACCATTCTTTATTTTGTTTCTTATGCGTCTTTACATTCTTGTGAACATCAAACCTCAATATTTTGACGCACCACTCGCGAAGACTGAGGAATAGATAGGCGTGCAGCAGTAATACTACAAGTTGTAAATTGTTACATGTTGTGAAGTTCGTCAACATAGATATCATCTGATATCATTTTCTCCCAACTAGCTTTTCCTCGAAACACGCACAGTCAGCCAAGTGTAACTTCCAACGGCGAAGTTTTCTTGGTGTGACTGACGGTGAGGATGATAGGCTAATAATGACAGGAAAATGATCGCTTCCGCTTGGGCTATCCAGAGCATCCCATTTAAAATGAGTAAAAATATATTACAAACTAAAAGACAAATCTAAGCAGCTCATTTATAATTGCACAGAACAGATAGGGAGGGAGGGAGGAAGGAAGGAAGGAAGGAAGGAAGGAAGGAAGGAAGGAAGGAAGGAAGGAAGGAAGGAAGGAAGGAAGGAAGGAAGGAAGGAAGGAAGGAAGGAAGGAAGGAAGGAAGGAAGGAAGGAAGGAAGGAAAGAATGAAGGAAGGAAGCAACGAAGGAAGGAAGCAAGGAAGGAAGGAAGGGGGAAGGAAGGAAGGAAGGAAGGAAGGAAGGAAGGAAGGAAGGAAGGAAGGAAGGAAGGAAGGAAGGAAGGAAGGAAGGAAGGAAGGAAGGAAGGAAGGAAGCAAGGAAGGAAGGAAGGAAGCAAGGAAGGAAGGAAGGAAGGAAGATAGGAAGGAAGGAAGCAAGCAAGGAAGGAAGGAGTGTCCCCTTTGAAACGGGGTAGTGGCAGTTGCCACCATGCTCGGCTTTTTTTCTTTCTTATTTAACTGTGTTATAAATTGGTCTCATAATTCGCCCTTTTCTTAAAATACTTTTTGAGTACTACACCTCTAACCGCATTTCACCTCTGTGATTTTGAGCCTCCAATCTTCCAATCGATTCTGCGAACTTCCGTCGCAGATTTATTTACGCGACCATTGTTATCTATAAATCCTAGGGCCTTAGGGAGAGTGACTGCCTTCATAGAGATCCGGATAGATACCATCGCATTCAAGTATAAGATGTTCTATATATTTTCCAAGCACTGCACATGTGTCATCTTTTTGGCTGAATTTCCTTTTCCAGCGGCGCCTTCTAAGACACCCTGATCTAGCTTCAAAGAGTAGGGCACTGCCTCTTGAGTTATTGTAGAACGATTCCTTCCTGAGCAGCCTTTTACAATTTCGATATAGTTCTATACACTGCTTCTTTTCCATTGAATTAATCCAATTTTTACCTTCAGTGTTTTTTATCTGTCGCTAAAAGCACTTTATTTCTCCTTCTTTTGTCCTGTATACTTACTGGTTAGTTTCCTAGTCCTTTTCAGCCACTGTGAGCCACCGTTCTTTCTGTATAGGTATTTAAATAACTTATCTGCCCACCTGTTATCGTCCCATTTCATCAGGCGTTCTTCATATAGTTTTTACTCTAAGCTTCCCCTGCTTCGAACAAAATTTTCTAAAATGCAGCCTCTATATACTGTCTGTTTGTTCACTTTCCTAAAAAAGGGGATTGTGCATTAAAATCGCCGACTACCAGATATGGCTCCGCGGTAGCCATTTTGAAAGTGTTTCCAAGTTCTGAAGTGTTACTGTTAGATGTGGTTCGAGATATGTGGAACATATTGTGACAGTTTTAAAATGAGCAAGAGTGACAGCAAAAGTTTCATAATTTCTCTGTAGGTTGATTTAACAAGCTTCAATACCACTCTGAATGCCTAAATATATCCGCTCTCGGTCACAACGAACGACTTTGTATTTCTTTAAAATATTCTTGTGTTGAGGTCCTAAGTTAGGACCTTGTGGACATAATACTATTGGGGAGAGTGAATTTAATAGACCTGTTACATCTGTATAATTTTTTCAGGTACTCGACAGTTCCAATGGATTAGGACCGCCATGTTTGTGATTTTTGGGGATGTACTAAGAAGCTTATTTGTTGTCTTTTAATGCGAAAGAATTGCTAGTCCTATTACTAGAAAAGCCGTGTATGCGTGCGCGCGTGTGTGTGTACTCGCAGATCGTACAACAGAAAATCTCAGAAATGGCATGAAAAATGGGGTGACGTCACCAAGCGGCCGAGCATCGCCACAGCAAGCAGAGCATGGCCACTACCGACAATCCTAAACCTGTCGTTCGTCTATGTATACTCCATACTGGCTTACATTATTGTGGCGCCAGTTTTTCTGATATTGGTACCAAAATTGTGACGCAGCCGTTTGTCGTACAGCGTTCCGGGTAGTGTCATACGATTTCTACTTACATAGAGCTAACATGTGCTAGTTAAGTTGGAGGGTAGTTTGCGACAGGGATTCGAGCCGACAAAATATACACCTTCAATCGTATGCCTTCCCAGATTTTCGTATCAAAATTGTGATGCAACCATTGATCGTACAGCGTTCCGAGTGGTGTCATATACGCGCGTGTGTGTGTGTGTGTGTGTGTGTGTGTGTGTGTGTGTGTGTGTGTGTGTGTGTGTGTGTGTGTGTGTGTGTGTGTGTGTGTGTGTGTGTGTGTGTGTGTGTGTGTGTGTGTGTGTGTGTGTGTGTGTGTGTGTGTGTGTGTGTGTGTGTGTGTGTGTGTGTGTGTGTGTGTGTGTGTGTGTGTGTGTGTGTGTGTGTGTGTGTGTGTGTGTGTGTGTGTGTGTGTGTGTGTGTGCGCGCGCGCGCGCGGGGGGGGGCAATGTTGCCGCATTGGCCGGTTGGTTTTTCCCAGTTTTCGGCTAAAAACAGTACCTCTTGCGGGGCTAGTTGGTGTAACATTGTGTAACAAAAGATAAAAACAGCGCTAATTTTGACACAAACCACGCAAAAAGACTGTCCTGTCTGTCTTTCTGTGTGGTTTGTGTCAAAATTAACGCTGTTTTTTTATCTTTCGGCTAAAAATTTCCCATTTTTCCCCACAAATTTATATTTTTCAAAATAAAGTAATTTTAGAGTGAATACAGCCAATGTAATAAATATAAGAATGAGTGAAATAAAACAAATACAAAGCCCATTAATAATGAACATCAGGGCTGGATTATTCTTGATCACGTCATCGTCAATCACCTCTTCGTTTTTATTAGTTTTTGCGTTGGGACGGGGACCAGCTTGGCTACTTCCATTTCCTTTCTACCCTCTCCTGTACAGACCATAGAAATTTTCGGGAATTCCTTTAGAACAACATGCGTAAACAGGGGATTGTGTGACTAAAGACCTGGGAGTGGTTAGAAGCAATTAGTGGAAGGGTCACTGCCACTATAGCTGGAAGAAATCCAAGGACGCAGCACTCGAAGCCTGAATGAACCTGAATGGGCCAGGGCTCTGTATAAAAGGCTAGGCAGCAAATTCAAGGGAAACATCAAGCCAAATTTCTTCTCGCGACACCAGTCAGGCCGCCATGATAACAGCATTTTCCCTTCATCTCTGCACATTTTCCCGAGAAAGCACATTTTGAACACCGGTCAATAACGAAACCAAAATTTCCACGTTTTCTATGAGTTATTAAACAAAATTCCCTTTTTCCCTCAGTGTGTTGATTTTTCCACGATATGGGAAATCTCCCACAATTCGGCAACACTGTACAGTCGGGGCCCCAAACAACCAAACGCCCACGTCGTGAGTCCACGGCGTGCAAACTCGGCCAACATCGTCGCTGTGCAGCGAGACGGTCCGAAAGTTTGCGGACTGATGCGCAACCGATGCGCAAACAATACGTAGAAAAGAACTTTAATGCGTGTACAAACATTACGCTTAAGCAATGCGGCCAGGGACAGCGATGCTTTCGCATTTCCACACGTAAGCGGTCTAAAGTGCCTCTGGCGAATTTTTTCGCGAAACTTTGTTTTTTTGTTTGTTTTCGAGATTTTCTCTTTCTGGCCCGCTGAAGCGAGCTGTGCCGCCGCTGAAGCGGGGGCGGGTTTGGACCTGTGTCCATAGGCTCACCAGAGGTTCTCGAGGGCCGCGGAGTGTCCGTGGGTGTACGGTTTGGGGAGAGGCCAGCAAGCTTGCGAGCTGCCGACTCGGGGACCGGCGGGCCCTTTTTCAGGGGTTGCAGGGCAGCCTTCGCCACGTCTGCCGGCAGCGGTGGTGTCCCTGCCTCAGCCTTTTAATGGGAATGGCCGCAGCCCGGCGTGCTGTGCCAGGAGCGTGTTTTCATTCCGTCAACGATACAGCGCACCAACTCCTGCTGTTGTCTCCTGGCTGGTCTGAAAGCTTTTTAAGGCGATTTTTGATCAAAGCCCCTCATAATGCGACCTTTACACTAGGTAACGCAGACCGCAACGGGAAATAGTAAATAATTTGTGGGGTGCGGTAATTGATTGTTCAAAAAACAAAATATTACAAGTAAAACTGGTTTGTACTGGGGGTCTTATCCGCCATTTTCGCTCAAAAGCATCTCAGAATGCCACCTAAAATGTAACACACCCCTAGGGGAAAAGGAGAAATGGTTTGCGTAGTGTAAATACTTCAAAAAAGAAACAATTAAAGGTGTTCAAGTAAAAATGGGATTCGAACTGCTATCTTACGCGCTCTGAATCAGTTCTCGTATTCATTGCGCCACAGAAGTAAATCCGCGGTGCTAATCGCTCAGTTACCCGTCCTCAGAAATATTCTGTACTCCACAAGGGGACGCACCTAACTTCCTGCTCTGTACCGTTGACGGTTCGAAAACACAGAAAAGTTGCGAGATAGAAGACCGGAAAGTGAAAGATGAATCAAAGGAGAAAGGCGATTGTCGATTTCCCCCGGTCAGATCAGGCCGTAGGTGCCGTGTACTACAGGAAGCGGGAGCCAAAGTGGTTTGTTGCTTCCGCCGAGATGCCTTCAAGGTCCAAACACTCGACACGGGCTCAGCCACCAGGAGCCACTTCTCCCCGGACACTATCCACGCGTAGCTAGCCACACACGGCCAAACGTGGGGTCCTCGGGGCCCCAGTGCGCACAAGCATTGCTTTAACAGACGCTCGCTGTGGGGTGAGTCAGACGAGGCCTCTTCTATACTGCTCACGCCGTGTGCGAGAGCACGAAGCTTCGCTAGGCCTGCCCACAAAAGCGTTCTCATTCCCGTTGCCCTCTTAACGTACATCACCCGCCACTCTGTGGTTCAGCTACTATGGCATTCGTCAGTTCAACACCACGGTCGCGGGTCCGATCTCGGTTGCGGCGGCTGCACTGCGATTCTTCACCATGGCGTGCCTCATAAACATATATGGCAAACTAATTTGTAAAGGTAAGTAAATTACATTACTAATTACTTTCTCAAATTCACCCAAATGTAATTTTTTCATCACCAATTATTTCTCACAGAACGTAATGACATTATATCGCAATTAAGGGGAAAAACACTGCTGTCACTTTTAAATTGCCTTCAGATTTTTGAGCAGACATGAGAACTTAAACGAGGGGCTCGTTATAACAAACATACGAAGAAAGCCAACAGTGACCGAAACCAAGTAGCACAAGGGAACTTTTTTTTTTAATTCATGGTGTCGATCAACGGAAAGTTATTACTGTAAGATTTTTGTCACTGAAAGATAATTCATTAGAAAGCAGAAGAAAAACAGCCACATGCATATATGCACTTTTAAGCGTATACCATGTGCATATGTCACGGCTCTTTTAGGCATTTAAGATTTCTTCAGTTACTGCACCGCTGGAGCAACTCACCTTGAAAGGGAGAGTAGAAACTTTTTCGCAGCTTTTGTAGAAAGCGTGTCGTTGGTCATGTTGAACAGTCACTTTGCTGTCGCAAGTGAGAGTAACCCAGTGTTCTACATAAAAAGCTCTTTTAGCTTTGGGTACCACTCCAAAACAGAAAATCGCTCGCGTCGCCGTTGAACCGGCGGTGAATTTCATCGTTAGCTTTGTCGTTCGCGTTACTTGTGGGTTCTGTAGCGATCTCTTGTTCATACTTGCTGCCCTGCAGTCAACGCAGCCCGTTTGAGTTGTGCGCCACGCAGTTCACCTTCAAGCCTCGTTAACTCTCCTCCAAAGCAAAATAAATTCACCAAATTCCCTCTCACTGAACGCGACGCGCACCTTCTTTGATCACTCTGCCGAGCTCCGTCCTAGCCAGCGTTCCCCCTGCCCATGTTTTCCCCCATAACTCGGGCCATTACAAAGATTAGACAATGGAAGCAAAAAAAAAAACTGGAGTATGGTTAAGCACTACTGCGCTGAAGAGAGAAAGGAGCAGCGAGCAGGGCGCATTCCTGCCAGCCTGGTGCTGTCTGCGCCGTTTGAAGCCTCTGAAGCGGGCTATTCATTGCTTCGGTGGAACTACGCCTTCCCAACCCCCCGGCCCCATCAGCTTCCGTTCCGGAATGCTCGCGCCATGCGCGTTTCGGCCTGTGCTCCCGCGACTTGTAATGAAGAGCGTAACCGGACACCGGTGCGCACCTCTGCCCGCGCTCCCGAGTCCTGCCTCATCTTCAACTCCGAAGTGCATCATCTCCGCTTTCGGCGGCCAAAGCGCAGTGTTACATCTGGCTGCTGGGGAGATGCGCACGACACGTGCACTCCTGGCTATACCCCTCGTTTACCCGCGAGCAGCAGCCGGTCAACGCGGGCGACACCGGTGGTCTCGGACGGATAGAGCCCTGCGGGGCGCACGGTTCCAGCCACTTTTGTCTTTACATGCCGCTCCGTTGCACTGGCCCAGGTTTTTCTCAAATCCTTCCTGCTTTCGAGGCTCCCTGCACACCATACGAGAGCGTAATGGCTTTCCGGCACAAGGAACAACAGAGCTGCTGCCCATTGTTGTCAGTGTAATTTAGAAAATAATCACTTCCGCCGCTGTAATGCTGTCCGGAAGTAAATATTTGTATTACTAATTTACTAGAACAGAAAAGTAATTCACTGCATTACAGATTACCGAAAAAGTAATTAAATTGCTGCCACGTCTGTTCATAATTCACGGAGTTAATTTGGAACGTAAAAATCCACCTATCAGGCTTGCGAATTTTACCTTTTTCAAAACGTAATCGAATACGAATAGCGCGCCTTGGCTGCCGAAACGAATACGAATAGTCCAGCTAGAAATCGCATCGAATACGACTAGAATAGTGATCGAACCGAATCAAAGACTAATAAAATATTTTTGCGAACATTTTCGACTATTTCGAATATTCGTACAAAACGAAGAATCGTGCGAAACAGTGTAGTGCTAGCGGTGGCGGTACGGCACGGCGCTGTAACTTACGGAATTATAGTGAGAAATTATTTTCGGTGATAGCTTTGTTTCGATAAAGCGGAAAGCTGGGACAGTTGGTCTTTTGAAGAAAACCCTAGCCCTTCACGCGGGCACAAAGAACGATAAAAAATTACGAGGTGAACTTAATTCTCCTTACGTGTAGTCAAAATATGTAGTCAAAATACTTATCTGTAGTCAAAATATGAATTTGAGTGCCTTTGCGCATTTCCCTTTTCTCTCGTCACTTTTTTCGCGCTCGAAGATCAGAGGCGGAGCTTCCTGACCCGCCAGAGCTATGCGGCTTGTTGGCCGCAGCCAGGGTAGCTGCCTGATGTCTGAAAGAATCTAACCAATCGCCATCTCTAAAACTTGTATACGCAGGTGCGGGTGAAGGACGAGGGTGCGAGCATGAAAAAATCGC